>NW_004955435.1:20132918-20240541 GCF_000276665.1 Chinchilla lanigera | reverse complement strand
AATAACCATTGATAATTTCCTACCATTTTGTCTGTAATTTGCTAAGTCCCCCATATTATTATGTTATCCTTCTTTTATTCTTTAAAATAAAAAAAGAAGTCTAAATAAATCAATATCAGTCAATGAAATTGAAGGTGTAATTAAGAAATTTTAGGGGGAAAATTTTAAAACATTTTCTAAATTCATTTGCTGAATTTCTGTAAAGACAAATATGTGTCAAATACATTCCACCATTTTTCTATATTTTCCTAAAAAACCAATAGCAAAATTATTCACTCACTCAATATTACTGCCAAATAAAAATAAAATAAAATTTCCTAGCCCAGGAAGTAGACTTAATGCTAACACAAAGCTTTGTGTAATATATATAATTCTGTAAGAACAAACAACAATTATAAAAACTATAAAAACCATAATCTAATGTCACAGGTCACTCTAAGGCAGTATCCCTGGTTTTCTAACTAAAATGAAGTCACTAAGAAATCTAATTAGAGGAATTTATTATTACTTAATAAATAAAAGATGAGAAGGCCCATGTGCCTCTATCAGCAGAAACCCACTGGTGCATAAGAGAGACTATCCCTGATCTAGGAGAGTTCAATTTAATTGTTAGACTTTACAATGATGCAAAAGCAATATACATCAGTAGAAACCATACTTGGAAGTTTGAATTTTGTTCTTTTCCTGGATCCATGGTTATAGTTCCATTGCATCCCATGATACAGGGCAGTAGGGGGAACCTCAGTTTCCAGTCAGCCCCAAGAAAAACATTGACACCCTATAGTGGACTGAGCTGCTGAAGTAGGATTATTCATAGGTTAGGTACAACAGATGCATTTCCACTTTGGACATTTTCAACTTAGGATGGGTTTATTGGGACATAAGCCCCTCATGAGTCAAGGAACACCTATATAGGAAATATTGGCTTTATTGATCTAGACTCAGGCTGATGGAAGTATTTTTATTTTGAGCTGATAACCTTGGGCAAGTTGCTTGGCCTCTGTTGGATGTTTCCTCACTTCAAGAGTAGATTGATGAAGTGTACTCTACTGTCATTGCTGGATTAAGTGGATTAATGTATGTGAAAGACATCATAGTTCCTAATAAAGTATTGTGTTGCAGGGTAATAAAATCTGAAGGAAAAGAAAAAATATTCACAGTCCAGTGAAGACAGATTAGTTTAATGTTCAGGCATAACATTATATGGCAAGGACAATAGTGAGGATAATTACAATAAAGGGAATATATTTGGGAATATTAACTTAGATGTGTGGGTTGAGTGATCATAGAGGACTTCCTAGAGGAAGTGAAACTAAAGGACTTCTGAGATTTATACAGCAACAGCTATGTTTGAAAGGCAAGACAAGATATGTTCCAGGCAAAGAGTTAGTAATGTAAAAGGGTAGAGGTGAGAGAAACTGTGATTCAGTGGGGCCCTAGAGTAAAACTGGGGTATACAAGGGTGTGGAGAAGAATGATGGATGGCCTTTTGCCCCATGTTTTATTTTGAAAACTTTTACTCTAGAAAACATTTGAACAAATAATGCAATGAACATCTATATATTCTTCAAAAAGACAATATACACACACTACAACACACACAAACACACACATACACACGGGAAAAGGGAGAAAAGGAGAGGAAGAGAGAAGGAATAAAGGGAGGGAGAGAAAGTAGAGAAGGAGAAGAGGACAAAGGAGAAAGGGAGGGACAGACGGAGAGAAAGAGAGGGAAAGAGAAGGGGAAGGAGAGGAGAAAAATGAGTGAATTTGGCAAAATGTTAATAACTGGTTGTTAAGTAGTTAGGTGTATTTTTACCATTCCCCAGCTGCTCTCTCTACCCTAACCTGTAGTGAACCCTTCTACATCTTTGTTCTGTACTCCTTTACTTCCTTGGGAAACTTTGAAGATTAACTGATCTAAATTAAAAAGTTCAATTCTTTTGTACACACTCTAAAAATGTCCAGTGTACCTAAACCAGTGGTTACAACCTTTTATGACAAACCCTCAAAGAACATTTCTAGGTCCACCCCCACAATCAGAGACTTTAATCCACAAATATACTATATATATACTTGTACTTGACAGACATTCAAAGAGAATTTTTCACATTTAAGAACTAGTTTTGAAAAAAAAAGAACTAGTTTTGCCATTTATGAGCAACACTGCTCCCATTGAGAATGTGTAAGATAAACAGATCTAATACAAAAGGAGGAATAAATCAGATTATATTTGAATGAATTCTTACTCCAGTTTTCAGAAACATTATTAACACATTCTTTGCTCATATAAATGCAAAGTCATATAAATTCTAAGTATACTAACAAATTTTTTTTAACTTGTAATGCTGTTTTATTTATTCTAAGTAAAATTTTTATTGCAAGAAATCCACATGGGAACATTTTTATATGCTCCAGAGAACACAGTATAGTGTTAAAAGATTGAATTAGTCAACTGTGACTTATTCCTGACAAAACAACTTAAATGACTTACGTCTCAGTTGGGAAGTAGGGGCCAAGGATAGGAAAGCATGGCACTCCCAAGTAATCTTGGGCAGCAGAGGTCACAAACCAAAGCAGGCAAACCCAAAGCAGGCCACAAAATCTGGGCAGTTGTTAGAATGGAAAAGTTGTTTTAAAGATAAACTCTACTGATAACATTATTTTTCCAAGGTCCAAACCAGAGCTGTCCAATAGAAATTATTCTTAGTAAACATGTAATTTTATTCTAGCAGCAATAGTAAAAACCAAAAAGGTACAAAGACATCCAGGCATAGTGGCATATGCTTATAATCCCAACACTCTGTGAGGCTGAGGCAGGAAGATCATCTTAGCAACTGGTTAGGACTGGTTAGGATGACATGTGAACTCAACTAGCTCTGCTATCTGCCCTGGGGATTGGCGGAGCACATTTCTGAGTATGTCTCAGTGGGTCACAGAGAGGTGACCTTGAGGTCTACGTTTGGTCCCTCAGCTGATCTTTGGTGCTATTCCCCAGCTCTACTTCCTGGCCACCATGAACTAATCAACTTTGCTCTGCCACACCCTTTCACCATGATGTTCCTGCCTTGGAGCCTGCAGACCATGCTTTGAATCCCCTGAGATCATGACTGAAATCGAACCTCTCCTTCTTTAAACTGTGGATGTCAGGTATTGTGTCCTAACAATAGGAAAGTTAACTAATACAGAAAACTGGTACTTGGAATGGATTATACATGCTGTCTATGCATGATGATGTGGTCTAGAAGCCTTTAGAATTCATTTGCAGGAGGCATTTAGAAAGTTTGAAGAAGTGGGCTAGAGCAGCTGTAAGCCAAGCCATTGCTGACAGGGACACAGATAGTAAAGGTCAGATTCAGGAGGTTTCAGTTGGAAAAAAAAGACTGTATTGACAGTTGGATTAGAGGCCATATGTGTTACAGTCTGGTAGAAAATGTATCTACATTTTACCCGTGTCCTGAGACTTTGCAGGAGACTGAGTTTAAGGGTGGTGGATTAACTGATCTACCAGATGAAATTTCAAAGCAGCCCAACATCTGGGCTTAGGTACTCCTGGTTGCTTTTAGCTAGCTTTCTAGTGAGAATTAGGGACAAAAGGCAAAACATAAATATTTGAAAAACTTAAATTTTGGTCCAGAAAGAGCCAAATAAAAAATTAAGGCCAAGGGAGGTGTGACTGCTGAAGAGATTAGCCATGTTAATAATAAACCAAGTACTTTGTACAGACACCAAAAGAAAGATGCCTCAAAGGCATCTCAGGAATCAACAAGATCCTACCAATCACAGGGTACAAAAGTGTCAACTTTTCATTTGAGAAGAGAATCCCTAGGGAGACCTGGAGAGAACCCTGCTCAAGAAGGAACTGCTAAGGAACTGGTTTTCCAAGATTCATTTCATGTGTTCACCCATCCAGGCACTGAGAGGCTATTGCAGCCATGATCCAAGGTGGCCTGGTTACTTCTCATGCTGAGAGTAGACCTTGGCATCCTCATGCTGCTGGTTTTATTGGTGAGCAGAATGCAAGAGCTGTGAGATCATGGAGGCTTCCAATTAGATTTCAAAGGAAAGGCTGGGAGGTTGGAGGGGGAGCTGCTAAGAGGGCAGTGAATGAAGCTGTGGGTACGGAGCTGAAGTTGCAGTAGAGATCCCAGGAAATCAGAGATGCCAAGAGCATGAAATATCTGTTGAGGGAAGCTATAGTCTGTGAGCCTTCCCAAGAGAGAGGCAGGCCTGCCACCAGCAAGGCCATAGGAGTAGGGCTGCCCAAGCCCTTCAGAACTCATATTTTTTGCCACAATGTGCCCAAGATGCTGGATATGGAGCTATAGGACTTAATGTTTGTCCTGCTAGGTTTTGGTTTTACCTTGGTTCAATTCTTTTTACCTTTCTATTGCTCCATTTTGGAAGGGGAAACTTTACCCTGTACTACTATTCCTTGGGATAAACTAACTTTTTTTTAACAGAGGCTTACATTGAATTGTAGAGACTTTGACTTGAACTTTTGAAAAATGCTAGAGCTACTGAGACTTTGGAGGAGTGATTGCTGCATTTATGATTGTATATAGAATAGTTATATTAAGTGGAATTATGAACTTGCTATTGTCTTTATTTGGAGATTCAGTACAATTTAAAGAGAAATGTTTGCATAGGAAGTTGGCAAGGGGTGGAAATGAAGGGTTATGGTTGAATATCAACTTAGTTGGCTGCATAATCTGTCCTGGGGATTGGTGGAGCACATTTCTCAGTGTGCATGGTTTTCACAGAGGTGTGACTATGGGGTCTCTAGCTGGTCCGTCTCCCCATCCGCTCTGGTGCTGCTCCCCTACTTGGTTTCTTGCCACTAAGAACTAAGCACCCCTGTTCTGCCATACCTCTCTGCCATGGTGTTCTTGCCTTGGAGCCCACCAACCATGGTCTCAATCCTCTGAAACCATGAGCTACATTAAAGTGCTTCCTTTAAATTGCAGGTGTTAGGTATTGTGTCTCAGTAATAGGAAAGCCGACAAGCACAACAATTTAGCAATTTCTTGTCTCAAAAAATATTAAAGGAGGGCTAGGGATGTAGCTCAGTGTGAAGGCACTGGGTTCAATTACCAGCACTGTAAAAAAGAAAAAAAAAGGAAATGTGAAAATAAGTTGAATAATGGACTTTAAAAGATTTTATTTTTATTAGAATATTACCATGATTGGATAAAATGTAGTATATCCATACAATGAAATAGTATTCAGAACTAAAAATAAATGACTTATCAAACCAGAAATTACATAAAGGAAACTTGAATGTATATTGCTAAGTGAAAGAAGGCAAACTGAAAAGGCTACATACTATACAATTCCAACTATATGACTTTCTGGGAAAAGGCAAATCTATAGAGACAGTTAGAAAGATAAGTAGTTGCCAACAGTATGAAAGGAGGGAGAAATGAATAAAGAGGTGCAGCACAAGGGATTTTTAGGGCAGTCAATATATTTTGTATAACACTATAATGGTTGATATATGTCATGCATGTGTCAAAACTCATACAGCACACATTATCACATGTGAACCCTACTGCAAACTATGAAAGCTGAGTGATAATATGTCAGTTTTGATTCAACAGCTGTAACAAATGTACCACCTTGCTACTGAATATTGATGGTGGCTGGCTATAATATGTGGGGAGAAGAGGTATATGAGAAATCTACACTTCCTGCTCAATATTGCTGTGAACCCAAAACTGCTCTAAAAATAAATTTATATTTAAAACTTATAAAAATAAGTTAATATATTATCACTTCAATATGCAATCAATATAAACATTAATGAGTGGATTAGTCATTTTCTTGTCCCTGAGAGACGATACCTGACACCCACAACTTAAAGGAGGAGAGGGCCCTGATTTACTTTGGGCTCTGATTACAGCCCATGGCCAGCAGCCCACCAGAAACATTATGATAGAGTGGCATGGTGGGAGACCTACTCAAGTCATGGCATCAGGAAGCAGAGAGTAAAAGAAAGAGCCAGAAAGGGAACTATACTCTTCCAGTCATACCTCCAGGGATCGGCCCCCTTTGACCAGAGCACACCTCCTAACAGCCGCTATGTCACCACACAAGACTCTGGGGAGAGATTCCAGATCTAAACCAGAAAGTAAGTATCTAGATCTAAAGTATCTCATTAGATACTTTACATCCTTTCTTCCATAATAAATCTTTGAAAATTAGCATTTATTTTACATTTGCAGTATTATCTTAATTTGGACATTTAAAGTGTTCAAATGTCACATGTGGCTAATGGCTCCCATATGGGACAGCACAGGTCTGGAGCAGCAGGCGTATGCAAGGTGGTGTAGAAGGGACATTAGCCATCCTCCACTCTTCCCATCTTACAGTCTCTAATGAACTGTTCCAGCCCACACTAGTTACATATATGATAAGAAACTGCTTTTTTTCTGAAAAGACATTCTCCAAATAAGTCTCTAAACCTTTCTAACCAGGTTGTTTCCTCTTGGTGCCTCAAATGTAGATCGTCAGGATCCTTGTCCCTGTACCCCACCTCCGTGGTGAAACGCTCCAGACAGTACTCTGTCTAACTGAGGGGCATGGAATGTGGATGAATAAAAAGGTTTTATCATACCAAATTTCCTGAAAATATCAACATCATGTACTACAGATTAATAGCAGGAGAAAGAGCTTTCAGGCCCTTTACACTGTGCAAATAAAAGAAAAATGTATTTATATGCAGTACAGATTTAAATTCTACCTAGAAAACAGGTAATTAAGAAAATATCATTGCTGTCAATTTAAAAAAAACACATAACTATGCTTTGCCTCAATGAGTGGGGATTATTTATATTTCCTTGCAACTAAGAACGTTAGTTATTTATATTTCTTAGCAATATTCCTGGAACTAATGCATAGACTTCTTCATAGGCCATGATATATTATAATCTACTCATGCTTTAAGTGCTGTTACCAAGATGAGGTGCACTTTTGTTCAGAAAAGTTAGCTCTCATTTGAATTAGAAAAGGCAGTATATTAAATCATAGCCTCCCCTTTACCAGTGAGCATCCTCAGGTTTTATCTCAGAGAAGTGAAGGAGAAAAGGTATTTATTTGCTTGCCATTTTCAAACAGCCTTCTAAAAGAAAGAAAAGAAAAAAAACAGAAAGCAGTCCAAGTGTAAAATAAAAAGATGTGATCTCATGGTATCCTGTAAGAAAATGGCATGACAAAAATATGTACATGTATGCAACATGTAAATTGTACTTACTGTCACAAAAGTCATTAAATGCCTAAACTCCTGCCTGCATCTTTTTTGAAATGAAGGAGAACATTCTGAAACTTAAATAAAATTGGTATGTGGTATTTGTTAAGAAGTCCTCATAGAAAATTCAAAGTATTTTCCATCTTCATATTTAAACATTTACAAATAGGTATCGGAATATTAACAACTTCCTTAAATACAATTTAATGAAATGATATATCTAGGATTTGCTTTAAAATGCGTTAGTGAAGAAAAATAATTGCAAAAGTTGGGAAGTATACTAAACCAGAACGACAGGATACTGCTGTCTGATGCCACTGAGTCATAGGTACTTGCAAGTTCATTGTACTTTTCCATCTGCTTGTATATATCACACAGTTAAAGCTCACCCTCCCCTCCCCAACAAAAATGTTTCAAAATATTTCATGATAAGTTTTTAAATGTATAGGTATGGGTGTTTTTAACAAAAATGTTGCTCTCTAGTTATCTCTAAGATGGAGCCCCGCATGAGAAATTTACTATTTATGCATACTCTGAAATTACTTGCATGTTATTTTATCTATTATCTTTTTAAAATTATGTGTTGAAGTGGGATGGGTTAGAAGAGATTACTCTTGGAATTCCTTGACCTTTGGAAGGAATTTTGCTGCAAAAGAGCCAGGATAGTTTCCTTCAAAGCAAAGGGCACAGGGTTGGGAGCCACAGGTGCCTGAATCTAAAAGCAAGGCCAACTAAAGACAAGGAGATATCACCAGATAATAGCCCTTACCCTCGCTGTTTTACTATTCTAGCAGAGAACAAGCCATGAAGATATCAAGTACAAACATTCTAGACAAAAGGTCTGTTTTAAGCCAAAATTTTCATGATTAATCTTGAAAGATGACATGTTTATAAAATACAATAAAGGAATACTAAGAGAAAAAAATAGTGTTTGATTAATTACAATGTAATATTACCAAGAACACAAAACATAACTTTTATGACTAATTCTCTAAAATAAGAGCATGACATGTCACACTGCTTCTCTAATCTTAATCACAAGCATCATTGCAATATGCAGGATAAAATCCAATCTCTAAATGTCCTAGTTTCTTTATATTATTTTCATTTTAGATGGTTATGAATGTTTTATATGGAAGATAAATTTATGTAAACAATAATATAATCATAAAACATATATCCACATTTTAAATATAAAACATTATGCAGCAGGTTAAAAAAAAACATTTCAAAAAAGGTTAACCAAAGAAAAGGAAGTTTGCAGAAAGAAATGAATAATGTATGCAATAAATGTAAATAGCTTAAAAAACCACCTATATGTATATTAAACCAGCTAAGATTGCCATTTCCTCACTATATCACCTACTGAATGTTTGTGGAGCATGGCAGATCACTTATCAGGTAACACAGTGTCACATGAGGTGAAAGACAGAGCAAATAATGGAAGCTTTTTTCTAAAAGATACTTACATAATACAGTAATGCAACTGATATCTTTTAGGTCAGTGGCAGTGTGACCTAAAGTAGGTAGAAAAGGATAGCTCCAAAGCTTACATTATTTCATTTTCATTTGCTCAAAGTTGAGGAGTTTCCCATTTATCACAAAATAGTTATAAGTGTCTATTTACACTTGTTAGAGCTAATTAGAATCATCTCAGGGTACAGTGAATTTCTAAACAAAAATCAAAACATGTGTAATGCACTGTGTCCTGGAGCCTTTACAAGCCCTTTCTCCTCTTTCTCAACTCAAACTTTTTTGAGAACAAAAACACAGACCTAGCTTTATCTGTGTACTTTTATTATAGCTATTTCCATTAGATGGCACAGAAGATTCTGTGTTTTAGGAATCAGATCTTTTTTTAAAAAGTCTGAAAGCAAAAATGACCTTTTTTAAATAAACAATAAATTTCTCTGGTCATTTGCCTAGTCATTGTGATCAGTTTCTTAGACATGGAAAATGAAACTCAGCCATTTATTCACTCACCAAACATTTATTAGACCATATTATATTTCAGACACAGTGCCTTACATTAGGGGTACAGAAATAAGACATGATCTCATGTCATTAAGAATTCCCAATGTGGGAGGAGAGACATGTAGGGAAGACAGAGAGGCAGATACAGACAAGAAAAAAGAAAACTGAAACAGAATGTCAAAGGCTTGATTGAGGTCATCATCAAGTACCAGGGTAGTATATGTAGCACTAATGAAAAGTTGGTGAACGGAGAATTCCTAGAGAAGTTGATGCCTGAAATGATCTCTGAAGAATGGGTAAGAACTAATTTGGCAAAAAAGAAGGGGCAGGGGTGTCCTGAGCACAGCAAGACGTTTGTACAAGAGAGCTCTGAGCTCAGGGTGCATATTGGGGTTGGCATGGGGCAGTGCACAAACGAGGTTGCCTGGACTTCCGAAGTAAGGTCATGTCACTTAAGACATGGAATTTTATCCTGAATGCGACTCTGACTCCTTCCCCCTCACTCGCACTGCTCATCACACTGGCCTCCTAGCCATTGCTCACACACACTAGACCTGCTCTTCTCTCAGAAAGTGTAGGCTCCTACCTGAATTACTTTTCCCCCTTCAAATCAGCTGCATAAGTCACTCCTTCACCTTCTTTTTTTTTTTTTTTTTTTTTTGGTTTTTCTCCGGTACCAGGAACCGAACTCACGACCTTGCGCTTGCCAGGCAGGCGCTTTTGCCGCTGAGCTAAATCCCCAGCCCCCCTTCACCTTCAATTCTTTGCTCAAATATCATCTTCTCAACTAGACTTGTACTGATCACTCAATTTAAATTGCAACACCCCCACCTTGCCCCATGGATAATGTTCACTGTGCTTCATTTTTCACTATGGCACTTCTCACATTCTAAACAATGTAGTTACAATGTTTACTATGCATTATTATATAATAAATGTTTGCATAATACAATGATTATATAACAAATATAACTACTATATAATGTAGTTATAATGTTAGTTGTATATTGGTGTATATTGACTGTTGTCCCTTATGAAAAGGTAAGTTCCATGAGAACAGGATGGAACAGAATTATATTATTCTAACAATAACATGCCTTTGGTGCCAGTCTTAGAGTCAAAAGTCCTACCTTCTTGGAATGTGCTACTGTAATGAGGAACAAGCCATAAAGACACTGGGGGAAACATTCTGGGTGCTCAAAGGATATTTAATGAGTAAATAAAGGTAATAAAGCTATTGAGGAGCATGTCAAACTGAAATTTTACAAAGATCACTATCAGGATTATAAAGAATGGCTTAGATATAGGGACATCAACCAGAATCCAGACAAAATATGAAAACTTGAACCAAAACAGGGTGCAGAAATGGAAAGGAGGGCATGAATTCAGAGATACGATGAAGGTAACAATGTTAACAGTTAAATGAGCTCTGACGTAACAAGAGACTGGTGCTTTATATACGTCACCTCTAAACCCCACACCAACACGGGAAGATGAAGACATTAAAAGAAAAACAGGGTTTGAAGACCCTGGAAAATAGCAATAAATTAAAGTCTAGTGGAGGGTTGGAGACACAGCTCAATAGCACAGCATCTGTCTAGCATATATAAGTCTTGGGTTTGGTCCACAGGACTGAAAACACAAAAACATAAAGTCAAGTGGAAATAGTACACACAGGGCCAACGAGGAGTGGTCTGAGAGAATGAAAGGGAAGGAAAACCAGGCATAGTGTATGGCAATCAAGAAAGGAGAAAATTTCAAGAAGAAAGTTGTGTCCAAAAAGTTCAGTTAGGTGAGAATTAAAAAATATCCATTGAAATTGGCAAATAGAAGCGATAGTGACCTTGGCAAAAGAAATTTCAGAGGAATGATGACAGCAAATGACAGACTGTACCACGTTAAGGAGTAAAATGCAAAGAAAAGAATCAGAGAAACAAGTATAGACTATTCTCATGAGCTGACGATAAAGAGGAAGAAGGAGACTGGGAACTATAGATGGGCACAGGGTCAAAGGACAGACTTCAGCATGGCTATGTTCCACAAGCCCATGGCTGTGGAACTTCCCTGTAAGTATTTGCTATCTGGGGTTCCCAGATAGACAAGCAAAGTGTGAGCAAGGAGCAAGACACTGAACTAATTCTGAGAAAGGAGCATCCTTAACAAATTCTCTCTCATTCTTCGATCTCAACCCATATTATTTATGGTCTGCAGTATCCCCCACACTCTTGATTGAACGTGAGCCTGAGAGTTCTGTCATTGTTGAGAATACCATTTTCTGCCTCATCAATATCAAGTCCTTATCAAATGCTGTTATTGGGTCTGGATGTCCCCTCAAAGCCCCTTGCAGTCTTTGGGTGGGCTTCTAGGGTTTATGATTGATTTGTGGTCCAATGCTGGGATTATGGCTATGAGTGCTACACCTGTCCTGGGGTGGATAGTTTGCATAAAGTGTAAGGGAGGGAAAGAGGCTGCTTGCTGCCATGCCTTCCTTTTTGCTCTTGTTGCTTTTGCTGTCTTCTACTGCCACGAACTGTTGCCCTGTGCCATGTGCCACTCTGCCTTGGAGCCAGCAGAGTATGGACTGAAACCTCTACAAACAGTGAGCTAAATAATCCTTTCCTCCCTTAATTTTGGGTGTCAGGTATTTTGTCTCAGCAATGAGAAAAAAGTAACTAAGACAAATGCTTACTGTGAAAGCACTGGAGAGCAGAGAATACACACACACATATATATATGAACTATATATATAAATGTCTATACATAATATATAATACATATGCATTTTTATATATGTAAATATACACATAGGGACATATACACACAACAGTACTACAAGGTAGCACAAACTGTGAAATAAATAATATAGGTAAAAGAGCTATTCAAGCTCAAATCTGGAGCCCTGAAATAATGTAGAGAAAGCTTCAAGGAGATAGTGTAAAGCAGATCTGACATAAAAGAGCACACTGAAATAACAAAGAATGTTGTAGACAAATTGTCAAAGACCAAATGTGTTCGGCAATGTTTAGGGAACACCTAAAAGGTGGCTTCATGAATTTATAAAAGAATCCAGATATTATTGTGCAGAGATGAGGAACTACTGAAGACTTTAGAAGGACTGACATACTATATTTTAGCATGTTTTTATAATTAATTTGGAAAGTTGAATTCCAGCAATTTAAAAACAGAGGTCAAGGATAATTTATAGACTATTGTGACACTTGAGGTGAAGGTGGTGAAGACCTGCATCATCTTAAAAATATGCAGCAAGGTGTTGGCAATGAGAATGGAAAGAAACTGGTATATCCCTAGATATGGAAAAAGAGAAATGAGGCCAGGAATACTATAAAGTTTCAAACTGGAGAGAACGGACAATGATGATACTCTGGAGACAACAGAACAGGAAAAGTCAGACAGCATAGTTTAATAGGCAAAGAAGTTTATTAAAGTTTAATATATGTTGGCAGTTAAGATGATGGGGATATATTTGGGAGCAGATTTATGATAGAGATTTATAAAACAGAACTGGGACTGCACAAAAGGCAATATGGGGGGTGGGGCAAGAGGAGGACAAAATGGAGAAAGGGAACTAATGAAGGCGAGTGTGAAAGAGATTATCAGGCCAGGACAGCAGAATATTACAGAAGCAAAAAGGAAGTAAGTTTTAAGGATGATGAAGTACATAACAGTAAACACTAAAGAAATTGTATATTGAGACTATTCCAGCAACATGGTCACCTGTGACTTACAAAAGAAAAATTTCAGCAGGAAAGAGCGGAGCAATAAATGGGTGAAGATGATGATAATGAGAAGCTATTGATAAAAGCAGAGAGTGAGATTACTCTTGAGAAATGTAGTGGTTAGAGCTGCAAAAGGGTTTTTTGTCTTTTGGGGTTTTTTTTTTTGTTTTTTTTTTTGCCTTTTTGAGACAGGGTTTCACTATGCAGTTCAGGCTGACCTTAAACTCACTTTGTAGCCCAGGCTGGCCTTGAACTCACAGCAGTCCTCCTGCCGCAGCCTCCCGAGTGCTGGTATTACAGGCGTGCGCTACCACACCCAGACTAGCACTGCAAAAGTTAATTAAATTGAACTGAAGCTGGGTTAAGGAAGGATTTGTTTCTCCCTTTAGGATTTAATGATAATTCATGGCAGAAAGAACACATTAATAAATGACAGATTGAAAACATAGGTGAAGCAAGGTTTTCTGGAAGCAGAGGGGGTTGGGATAAAGAACAAAGATCTTGAGGGGCTAACTTGAGAATACAAGTCAATCATAAGAGCTATGAGAGAAATGTGAAGAATCAGATTTTTTAGGTCAAAAGAATTCCCTTGATAGCCCCATCTTCTCACTCAATTAGGTAGTTAGGAGTTGTGTGAGAGATTTAATGCTTGAGAATTCAAGACAGAAAAAGTGGCAGGGGTAGAGTCTTAGACATGATATCATTTGACTGTGTTTAAATCCAGATACATTACCTTGAGCTGGCCACCAAACCTCTGTGAGGCTCATAAAAGTTGTTAGAAGATTAAATGAGATAATGCACACATTAATTATAAAGCATTTCTTAAACAAAAGAAGTCTGATACACTTGCCTTAGGTAATGTGATACAGCATGAATAAGAGATGAAGTAAAGCACAGCTATGAAGCAGGGAAGTTAGAGGTGAAGCTCAGAGCAAGAATATACATCCCAAACCCAAGTTCATATAGCTTTTGGTGAGTTATTCTAGCACAGAGGAGCAGAGAAAGCAGATACAAAGCCAGGGTAAACCTGCAGGACAAGACGCTGAAGAAATCTAGGTAAAGTCTATTTTAAGACCTTTGTACACATACTTACATTTAGAAATTACATGTGATTTATTTTAATATAAAAGTGGCTTTCACTCATTGATATGCTATATTTTACTTATGCTGCAACTAGAACTAGGTTTAGTTCCTCACAAAGAAGGCCAATCAGACCGGATCTTTCTCCTTTGCAGTGCTGAGGCTGAGCCCAGAGCTTCACACATGCTAGGCAATTGCTCTACCACTGAGCTGTATCCCCAACGTAACAGGTAATATTTCAGAAATACCCAGACTTTTCTCCCGTCTTATTTTATAGCTATCTTTTCATACTGTAGAGCCCTCCAATTCCATGTTTTTAAAACTTATGCTCAGGCACTATGCCTCTAGTGTGAATGATATAGTATAATGAAGACACCAGTGAAACAGCTGTCTATGGGTCCAAATCAAGTAGGCAAGCTCACAGACACAGAAAATAGTGAGACAGACTGTCTTGGGAGACAGGCTTAAGCGAATGGAAATAATAAGAACAGATGAAGGGTAGGGAGGCAGCGTATTACCCTTTTGGGTATTTTGGAGATCAAGGTCCCAGATAGTAGGTGTAGCAAAGCCTCATATAACTGAATCGGAGACTCCTGGTAAGGACAGTACAAGAAGACAAGGAAGTGCTAACGCTAAGGGTTCCAGGTGTGTCCCTCTTCCTAACTAGTCGGTGAACCCAAAGGCTTGACTTTCAGTGACAGCCTCCACTCACCCATTGTGACCAGTCAGGAGCCCGCTTGATTGACAGATAAAACTGAGGCCAGGGCAGGGGCTTAGCTCAGTGTTAAGAGTTTGCTTCGCACTCCAAGGGGCCCGGAGTTCGATCCCCCGGGTCCAAACACCCTACCCAGTGGCCAAACTTGCTCTATTAATTTCCGTTAGCGATAACTGTACAATTCCAGGTGACTAATATTTAACTCCTTTGGTCGTGTACACTCTCGTCCGAACGGATGAAACAGACTTCTCGGGCGCCAGGAATCAAGACACCAGTTCCCAATTCCAGAGCTCGGGCCACCTCATGGTCCCTAGAACCAGACCTGACCCTTACCCTCGGGAAATGTCGTAAGGTAGAGAGCCACGGGATTATGGAAACGGACACAATAGACCTACGGGATTCCGGGACTAAAATAAGCGCCAGGGGCCAAGAGGGACATCCTCCCCTTCTCAGAGCTGCAGAGGAGAAAACTTCCACCAACCGGCAGAGGTCTCCGCAGCCAGGAAAACACTGACTGCAATCCCAGCAAGCTCCGGGGCTCGGAGCGCAGGAGAGGACTGACAGCGACAAACACCAATGGGAGAGTCCGGTCTGAGACCATGGACCAATCCGAGGGGGAATGGAGGCCCTTCCCTCAACACAGTAGAGCGGATTTTTGTCCTAAGGTTTCTCTAGTCGTCGGAGATAGAGGGACAGTCATTGTAAAATGGTACCGGTGGCTATACTGTGCCGCTCACTTTCAACCTTCCTCTTTTCCTCGCCCCTCCTTCGACACTTAGTGTGGTCCTTCACCTTCTCCAATAGTGTGAGAGGCTGTGGAATTTCCCAATCTTATTGGATAGTGATGGCGTCACTCCGAAGGGAGCAGCGAGGACCGCCCCTCTCGAACGGTGATTGGGCTCTCAGGAGCCGAGCCGGGCTGGGATTGGTGCGAGGAAGAGCGACAGCTGAGCAGAGGACCACAGAGGTTGTGTCCCCCGGGCCGCCGGCGGGGCTGCGCAGCTCCGTTGCCCACCGCACGCCCTCCGAAAGGGAAGGAGCCTGAGGACCTCTTACTTCATCGCACAGGGGCGGTGGTGGCGCCTGTCGCGTGCCTGTAGCGAGATCCGTTGGGAGGGGAAGCCATAGAGGGCGTGAGATGCAGGGGTCAAGGAGTTGCGAAGACTAGCTAAGGCGGCGCATCCGGGAAGTTGGGTTTGGGGGACAGAGGAGGGGTGAGCGTGTCTGGTATGGGATGCCGTGGAAAGGAAGGGGACCACAGATGCTGAGTAGATCTGTGGGTGGTTCCTTGGAGGCGTCTTCTTTTTCCCAGTTGCCCTTTTGCTTACCAACAACAGCGTTCTCATGCCGTCTACTCAAGTTCTGGAAACTTTGTCTTTGGGTGAGGTTAATCAGCAACTGCGCTGCAGAACTGTCTAGGCCTTTTCTGGCAGTGGGCACAAGAGTGGGGGAATGTCAGAAAACAAGAAGCCGCTTCTGGGCTTGATGCAGAAACTCCCCAATGGGTCTGCACCTGGGAACCCTGGTAAGACTCACTGCCCTCTGTGCATGGGGCTTTTCAAAGCCCCCAGACTCTTGCCTTGTTTGCACACGGTTTGCACCACCTGTCTGGAGAAGCTGGAACCCTTCTCAGTAGTGGACAACCGAGGGGCAGACTCTGACACAAGTTCTGAAGGGTCAGTATTCCAGGAACACAAGCCTGAGAGTCTGCAGCGGCAGATCGGCATCCTGTGTCCGGTATGTGATGCTCAGGTGGACCTGCCCATGGGTGGAGTGAAGGCTTTAACCATAGACCACCTGGCCTTGAATGATGTGATGCTGGAGAGTCTGCGCGGGGAAGGCCAGGGCCTGGTGTGTGACCTGTGCAGCGACAGGGAAGTGGAGAAGAGGTGTCAGACCTGCAAAGCCAATCTCTGCCACTTTTGCTGCCAGGCTCATAGGTAAAGACGGGGTACCCCACCTGTTGTGGCTTAAGAGTGCAACACAAGACAAATTCCTTGGTCAGATCGAAAGGAAAGCTTTCTCAAATACCATCAAATGTAAAGACAGTATACAGTACAGTAACATATACTGTAGAACAGTGGTTATACCCATTAGCGTAACATAATAACTGTAGCAATAATAGCAATAAAGGTTTGCACGGTCCTCTTCAAGTTTCAAAACATATTTACAGTTTCCTTCAGTCATCAATCATTTATATAGTGAATAATTGTACTAGGTGCTGAAACATAGGAAGAATATGACCTAAAGGTCCCAAAGGTCTTGATCTCATTTGATCCCTGCAGCTCCTGTGGAAAGGCAGGCACTATTCATCCCCATTTATTAATCGAGGAAACTGTATAGCTCAAGATAGTTTGTGAGTTTTCGAAAGTCCCAGCTTGATAAGTGTGTAACAGAACTGAGTCTTAAATCCAGATCTGGCTGTATTCTGTGTTCTTTTATAATGTGTCTGCCTTCTCAGTGTAGATACTGATTGGCTGGGTCTCACCTCAGCTTTTGCCTTACACCCTAGAGTTGCTCTGTAGCTGGTGAGAAGGCTGGTAGATGTTGATGGGGTGTCATTTATGCCTTTTATTACACTTGTTGACTCTGGTGAGGTGGATCACCCTGTTTCTTCTTACTCTCCCGCTAGGACATTTGAATATAAAGTGCAAGTTTTGAGAGTAGCCTAAAACTGCTTTAAATTTCTGGCTTCCGTTTGTTTTCTGACCTCACCAAGGGAACAAGTTAGTGGTCTTCTTTCTGTTTTTAACTTGTAATTACGTGTGATAGTACCTATGTCTGTCTTGCTGCCAGCTAAACAGCTGACCCTGGGTTTTTTGCAGCCACTGTCATGGTGCCAGAATTAGCATATAAGTGCCTAGTGGGTACAGTGCTAATGGGGAACTCTTACTAGTCACTTCAGTTTCCTAGACATTCCCTTACTCTCTAGAAGGCTATAGAAAAGAGGAGTGAATCAGGGCCAGCTAACGCTTTTTAATTGCAGTGGCATCTGGCACAGTTTGTGTCTCTTAGTGCTGATTTTCCACTGTGCTCTTATCTCTAGCTTGCTATAAGAAGCCAGGTATGGGGCTGGTCTTAACTTGCCAAATTAACTCTGGGGAGGTTTCAAGATACGATCTTAGCACTACAACCTTTAGCAATGACATGTCCCCAAGCCAAAGCCCAAGGGTACTCCCATTTTGTTTTAAACAACAGCCCTTATATAGGTATTCTCCACAGGGTACAGATGAATAACTAGAACCAGAGAAGATCCTGAAGCTTGAAGTTCCTAGGGATGAAACTCAGATTGAACTTCAGAGCCCATTTTCCTAAAACCTTTCTGCCAAATTGTCTCCCACCTGGAGTTAGTCCCTAATTTCCTCTTTCTGTTTGTTGCTAGGCGGCAGAAGAAAACAACCTACCATACCATGGTGGACCTAAAAGATCTGAAAGGCTACAGCCAGGTTGGAAAGCCCATCTTGTGTCCTTCTCACCCTACAGAGGAGCTGAGCCTGTTCTGTGAGCTCTGTGACCGTCCGGTATGCCGGGATTGCGTGGTGGGGGAACACCGGGAGCACCCCTGTGACTTCACCAGCAACGTCATTCACAAGTACGGCGACTTTGTGCGAGAGCTCCTCAGAGGTACCCAGCCCCACATGGAGGCTCTGGAGGAAGCTCTGGCTCAGACTGAAGAGATGAATAGTGCCCTCCAGATGCAAGTGGAGGCAGTGGCAGCAGATATCCGCACTTTCTCTGAGGGCTATATCAAGGCCGTCGAGGAGCATCGGGACAAGCTGCTGAAGCAGTTGGAGGACATACGGGTCCAGAAGGAAAACTCCCTGCAGCTGCAGAAAGCTCAGATGGAACAACTGCTGGCAGACATGCGGACTGGTGTAGAGTTCACTGAGCACTTGCTGACCAGTGGCTCAGACTTGGAGATCCTCATCACCAAGCAAGTGGTAGTAGAACGGCTCAGGAAGCTTAACAAAGTCGAGTATAGCACCCGTCCTGGAGTAAACGATAAAATATGCTTCTCTCCTCAAGAGAAAGCAGGCCAGTGCCATGGCTATGAAGTTTATGGGACCATTAATACCAAAGAGGTTGATCCAGCCAAATGTGTCCTTCAAGGAGAAGGTAGGAAGGCATTTCCCAATGGCATTGAGAGGGCAGTGCACAGGAACATGATACTGAAAGAACTGTGCCTAGTTCCACTGGAAGAGCTCCCTCACTGACCAGTTTACTGTAAGACATACTGATCAAGAGAGAGTACTCCCACACACACTCCTCACCCTTTCATTTCTGATTTTTTCTAGTCAGAGTACAGTTAATATTTAATACAGAGGTGAGACTTAACCCTTTTCTGCTGTAAAAAGTAGTAACAACCAAGAAACAAGGATCAAGGGTCCTTAGATATGTTTAGGAGTTTTGTTCATTAGGGAAGAAAATGGTTTCTTTTGACCAGTGTTCTTTTTCCTAAGAAAGCATATCTTTTGAACATACATATCATAGAGCAGTCTGGATGGAAAGACTGTTTCAGAGTCATCCTGACTAGCAGTGAATTCTTAACTCTTTGGAAGTTACAGATCCCGTTGAAAATCTTGACCTAGAAATACCCACTAACTATGGCATACAGTTTGAGAAGATTCTTATACACTTCATAAGCCTCTGCACAGACCTATTACTAGTTCATGAACACTGGGTTAAAAAACTTGATTTCATCTGCATGCTGCCTTAGGGGCTGTAACTATTGGATATTTCTCCAGTGCCTTGGCAGGAACTGCTGAATTGCAGAGAACCTCCCACCATGAAGGATCCAAGCTGGTCAGCCATTCCCTGCCTATTCCAGCAGCAACCAGAGTGTGCAGAGGGTAGTTTGGGGTTATTATTCTCTGACAGTTCTACAAGTTTTCTTCTCTGAATACCTACATCAGTCTTGAGTGTTTTCAAAGTTTCCTTAAGGCTGAGGTTAAGGTCCAGGATCCTGTGTGATTCAAATGCAGTTGCTTCCTGAGAGCTAACCAGGCTGTTAGGGACTTCAGAAGGGCTACACTGGGAGGCTGGAGGGGAAGAGAAAAGCAGGAGCAGGATAGTTACAATAAACAGGAATCACGTTTGTTCTGAAGAGAACAAGTAAGATGGTGTCTGATCTGGGCATGTGGTCATGCAGTTTGTCTTGGAGGTAAACACAGAGTGTTTGTTTTTTGCAGATCTCCACAGAGCGCGGGAGAAACAGACAGCCTCTTTCACCGTGTTCTGTAAGGATGCTACGGGAGCAAGCATGGGCAGGGGAGGAGACAACATCCATGTTGCAGTAGTCCGTAAAGATAAGAAGGACAGGTCTGTGTTAATGCAGTTAGGCATCTTGGGTAATAAGCAGTAAGGAAACTGGAAATAGGCCCTTTGAGTAATTGGAGATGTAACTGTGGTCATTATCTTAGCTTGCCATAATGCTATGAAAAAACAGTATGGCTAATTGGACAAATATTTTGTTTTTGCAGTGCTGAGGATTGAACCAGGGCTTTCACACTGAGCTACATCCCAATCCCTTTTCTACTTTTAATTGTTAGACAGGGTCTCTCTAAATCCTTGAGTTGCCCAGGCTGGATTTAAACTTGCAGTCCTCCTGCCTTGACCTCCTAAAGTACTGCAGTTACAGGTGTGCACCACCACACTTGACTTGAATGTGTTTTCTTGAGTGAGTTTTATTTCTATATTCAGTTCTTTCTCAGAGATAGAGTCTGCTTTTCAAGTTGTCTGTATTCCAAGCTTTGGAGTAGACTGAAGGATCCACTATGTTAGACGGATTGGTGTCCCTCCTAAAATGTAGCCCACTTTTGCTACTCAATAGTGTCAGGGACATATTTATATTTCTCTATTGGAGAATGGTGAAGGAATGACAGCACAAAGATATAAGAGAAACTTGTTGAAAAAAATACAAAAACATTTTCACGGAATTTGCCTGAATATCAAACTAAAGTAGGATTTATGCTGCTTACCTTTTGCTGTAAAATTAACTTCTGAGGTAAGTGGAAGAAACATCCCATCTGAGAGACCTTTAAAAGTAATATTGAAGGGAATGGTGTGGAGTATGCATCCTGAAGTGGCAGGCAGCTGCAGTAGGCTTATAAGAGGAATGGTTTTTGAACCCTTACTTCCATTCAGTCCAGTCAGAACAGTGGTCCAGGATAACAAGGATGGGACATACTGTGTTTCCTACACCCCAAAGGAGCCTGGGATCTATACCGTGTGGGTCTGCATCAAAGAGCAGCATGTGCAGGTAAGACCAATCCATATGTAGTCCGAGGTCCTCACCCCAGCCCCACTGTTTCTGTCCTAGGATTCAGAGACATTTGTTTCAGCCCTAGCTGCATAGAGATTGAACGGGATTTTCTTTTCTCTTCTCTTCACTGTAGGAACAGCTCAGATTTTTTCAGTCTTATTTTTACTAGAGGATACTAGTGATCATAAGAACTCTCTCCCTACTTTATCTGCTGGCAGTTATACTTGTATTTTGTCATTCTCCCAATCAGGCTGTTAGAATTCTTAACTTAGAGAAGATGCCTTGATCACAGGGAACAGTCTACCAGCAGACAAGCATGCACACTCAAGAAACTCAATGTAGGAGCTGGGGATTTAGCTCAGCGGCAAAGCGCCTGCCTGGCAACCGCAAGGTCATGAGTTCGGTTCCCGGTACCGGAGAAAAACCAAAAAAAAAAAAAAAGAAACTCAGGAATATCCAGCTTTCTTCAGACTAACTGGACATGGACTTCATAATGGGCAGGGTTAGGGCTATGCCCCCTCCTCTCAACTGTCTGCCTACTGTCCACCCGTGTAATTCTCATGTCTGTTTTACATATGGGCTTGTCTGTTACCATGGTCACTATACTACCTCCAAAGATATGTGTAACACTTTCTGGTTTATGAAGCTTTAAAAGCTGGGTACTATATGTCTAGCAGAGTCTTTCTGCTGAAATCTGTTGACACTGAAATAATCAGAGGTTTCCTTTAAGCAGATGTCAACCCTGATGGGAGTAATATTACCATGGAGCATCATGGTATGTTAGGCTTGTGG
The DNA here is from genome assembly GCF_000276665.1 of Chinchilla lanigera. Taxonomy (NCBI): domain Eukaryota; kingdom Metazoa; phylum Chordata; class Mammalia; order Rodentia; family Chinchillidae; genus Chinchilla; species Chinchilla lanigera. The sequence continues at coordinate 20,218,735 of NW_004955435.1, read as the reverse complement.
TCTCAGGTCTAAGTACTAGGAAGACTTATTCAGTATCTATTCATTGCTTACCTAATTATAGTATATCAGGCATCGAGGGTATAGCTCAGTGGTAAAGCATTTGACTGCATAGTATATCAGGCACATTAGGTATTTTTGTATACCTTAGTTCAGTTTTCTTTTTGTTTTTTGTTTGAGACAGGGTCTTCTTTCATAGTTCAGGCTGGCCTTGAACTCACTGTGTAGCCCAGGCTGGCCTCAAACTTGTGGCAGTCCTCCTGCCTCAGCTTCCCGAGTTTGGGGATTATAGGCGTGCATCATCATGACCAGTTAGTTCAGTGTTCTTCAAAACATTCAAGCACAGGGATCATTTTCCAGTTAAATGGAGACTAGCATACCTAGTAGCTCTGTAGCAGAATTAGAATTTGAATCTCTTTCTTTGAACTCCAAGTTGTTTCTTAAATGAATTATGTGGCAGTCAGCTTTTTATTTCTGTGACAAAATACCTGGGATATGAAGGAAGGAAGGTTGGTTTATTTTGGCTAATGGTTTCAAAGGTTTCAGTTTAATAGTTATTCTTTAAAAGGAGGAATTTAACACAGGGAAAGGTGCCTAAGATACCAGGATCTCCACTTTCTGCTTTTCAAGTGGTGTGGTTTTACATGGGGTAGCGGAAGGGCTGCACAGCCTCCTTGGTTCCAATCTCTCTGCAATGTTGTCTGCTCCCACCCAGCAGAGAGTTTTCCCCTGCTGCCCTTGTCCCTCCAAAGGCAGCCCCCATGACTTAGACTGTAACATGTAGCAACGCTCAGCATACCCTGTCAACTCAAAGGTGGTATTCCTTACTTACAAAGGGCTCCCCATTCACCGTGACCGTGAAGAGCAAGCACCGCCCACACCCAGGAGTATTTCACTGCTGCACTTTCTGCTCCAGTGGAGGCCAGAAAAATGTACGCTGTGCCTGTGGAAGCACCATGCCAGGTAAGGAGGAACATCAGTACCCTAGGGCCTACCTGCCAGCAGCAGGAGTCAGCGACAGACCTCTCCACTGCCACACAGCCACTAGGTTAAGCTGTCTGGACTGGAGCTTTGTTCTACGAAGTGTCTCTGTCTGTGTACAGAGACGTGATAAAAAAAGCAAGCTGCTTTATTCTGAATTGAAATGGCAAGCTTAAAAGCTCCGAGGGCTTTTAGTTTTGATACAGTTAACCAATCCTGTGAGCACTGTGCTTCTCCGTGGGCCGCTCAGTTCTGCTGGCTACGCTTTCAGCAGGCTGAGCAGCGTGAAAAATGTAGACCCATTGTACCTCTTTAAAAACTTCAAAGAAACTCCAAATGAGGCAGGAATGATTCAACTGATTGAACCAGGTCTGGCTCTTTGGGGGAAGGCAGAAGCTCAGGCTAGGGATCCAATTATTTTTTTAAAAATTATTCTATCTTGTCCTCACCCTAACAGTAGGCTACAACATAGGCTTTTGTACCTTCCAAATAACCACTTCAGGATCTGCCTCTCTTTCATTTCAATCATTTTACACTTAAAATCCAAACCAGTTCATTTTAAAGTGAAAGTCCAGACTAGTTCATCTCCTTCAGTTAGCACATTCAAATGCTGAGAGCTTTGGGTAAGCCTAGTTGATTCACTGTGATCAGTCTTGAGAGTCTTCCTGACTATTATGAAGTCAGCTTGTTCCTCTCGTGTTTTACTTGGATATTTTCATTCCCATAAGTCCAAATGTTGACAGGAGGCTTAATGTCCATGGAACCAGCTAGATCGACTCCTTGGATTATTTTTCTCTCTTTGTACTACGCAGGTGGGTACCTAGGCTGTGGCCATGGGCACAAGGGCCACCCAGGTCGGCCCCACTGGTCTTGCTGTGGGAAGTTTACTGAGAAGTCTGAATGCACATGCACAGGTGGGCAGACCACACCGAGGAGTCTGCTAAGAACGGTGGCACTGTGATGGTGTCCTGAGTATGAGATCAACCTGGTAAAGCTGCAGATTTCCAGAGGACCCCAGAGCGTCATTAATTCTGAAGAGACTGGTAGAATTAAAAACAAAGTGCCTTATCTTACTTTAGAGTTCAGTTGCTTTTTTGTGAGTTACTCACTGGTTGTACTTGTGGACTCTTGAGCACACATTTCTCCTAAAGGTAGATTAGCAGTGTTCTTTCTGTACCTACGAGGCGCTCTCTTTTTTATACAGGTATAGAAGTATCTATGCCTTTGGAAATTAGAAGTCATGGTAGATGTAGTCATTTATTTCCTTACTTTCTGATATATTTTAACCTTTTCAATTTATCCCTGCCAGGCATGGTGGCACACACCTGTAATCTCAGCACTCAGGATGCTGAGGTAGGAGGATCGCTATGCGTTCAAGGCCAGCTTGGGCTACATAAGCAATTTCAAGGCCAGCCTGCACCACACAGCAAGACCCCGTCTCAAAGAAAAAAATTATCCCTGAGCTACATATTATTCAGCTATTTACCCCAGAGAATGAAAACTTCCCTTTGTCCTACCTACTTTTTGCTAGCACATTTTCAGTATATTTACTGATACATGTTTTGTGACCATGTTAATGTGACTTTGATGTTTCAATGGGTGGTCCCTTCTCCCTTTATACGCCACCTCAACCCTACTCACCTACCCTGGTCACTGTGTGGTAGAGGGCATCCAAATAGCAAGTTAATGAAGGGGAATGAGACTGAAGTAGATCTCACACATCTATTGCAGTTCTCATGCTGAACGATCTGGATAATTTCTCACTCCTCTTTGATTTTTAGGGGGTAATCTTTGCTTATGTCTATATGTGTAGAAAGTTAACTGGCAGCTTTGATACTTACACAGTACCCTCTTAGCTGCTAGGGAAGTCTGAGGAGAAGGTGTAGACAGAACTAGTACCTCAGTCCTGCCAAGGTCCTCTCTGTATATATTTTATGTGTTATTCTGGGACTCTTAATTTCTTAAATAGTAATAAACTCAGCATGTATTAAATAAAATTACTAAAAAAATAAATAAATAAATAAATAAAATTACTGAAATTTGCATTGTTAGATCCTTTAAGTAGTGGGTAATTCATTTGAGTGGTGAATTGGGTCAGACAAAAGAAGTAAAGTAATGAGATGATAGCTGTCAGATCATCACAGAATGTGTTTCCTTCTTGAGCCTGACAGATGTGGGCTACATTACAGCCATAAACACTGAGGTATTGTTTATATTATCATCCTTTTCTGGAGACATTCCCTTCAGTAGCTTTTGGTAACCAAAATCTGACCCTCCCAGAAAACATCGCTGCCCCCGATACCCCTCTAGCTATTTCTCTTTCTCTTTATATTACTGGGCCCATGGTCACGTGTCCTTTTAGCTCATCATTGCTGCTTTAAGACTGTGATTCTCAACGGGGAGTGATTTGCCCCTCCCCCACCTCCAGCTCCCAAAGCAAAGTCTTAGAGACAGTTTCAGTTGCAGGATGCTAGTAGCATCTAGTGGGTATAGGTCAGGGACGTATACTAAACTTTTTACAAGGCTTGGGACATTTCTTAAACAAAGAATTATCCAGTTAAAGACGTCAGCAGTGCCACAGTTAAGAAAACACCTTCTAGATCATTATCCCTACTGCTGTTCTAAACATGACCCTCTTTGCAACTCATGCCTTTAAACGGTATAGTTGGCGATTCATCCATAGTCTGCCCATCTACAAAGCTCAAATCATTGCTCCTTATTCTTTGAAGATTATAGGATCAAGCTTGCTGTCACTCCAATACTGCTCTTCCATGAGTCTTCAAATAATTCATGCCCACATGGACTTCTTAGTTCTGTGACCAATTCTCCAGTGTTCTTTTTTCCCCACCTAACCTGTATGATCAGACCCTAGATGTTGATTCCATCTTCACCCTCTGATTTGTTTCAGGCATCTGATAACCACAGGCTCCTGTTTCCAGCTTATCCAGTATAATAACCTGATTCTACTAATTCATCTACTTCCTTGGAACCCATAATGCAGTGACTTTACACCCTTCTTACTGTTCCTCTCATCCCCCATTTCCTTTCCTTCATCTTTCTCACTTAATTTCTATAGACCATCATGGGGGTCTGGGCATATAGCTCAGTGGCACAGGCACCTACTTGGAAACACAAGGTCCTGAGTTCGATTCCCAGTACCCAAAACAAAACAAAACAAAAAATAAATCTATAGACTATCACAAACACAGTTGAATACAGTCCCCCTTAGTCATTTTTTTTAAAGTCCAAGATAAAGGTGTAATGGCAAAAATGAGGCTGTATCCCACAAGAGACCAAAGGGTTCCATTTAGAACAAACAGAGTTTATTAATTTAGACTGGTCACTGCTCATCCCCAACTTTAGGTCAGGAATGTGGGCCCCTGCCTGCCTTTGTTCCCACCTTATATACAATTTTGGTTTCCACAGTAACAGATTGGAATGTTGTAGCCCTGGCCACACATTGTGTTCTTTTACTTGTGCCACGTAACCAGGTTAGGCTGGAATGTTGTAGCCCTGGCCACACATTGTGTTCTTTTACTTGTGCCACGTAACCAGGTTAGGCTGGAATGTTGTAGCCCTGGCCACACATTGTGTTCTTTTACTTGTGCCACGTAACCAGGTTAGGCTCCAGTCATGAGCCACAATGATACATACTTTCTGTTCTGTATGTCCCTCTTTAGATAACCATACATTTCCTTTATGGTTACAATGTTTATCTAGGGCCAGGGAAGGGATGAAACAACCCAGGCAAGGTCATAGATGGTTATCTGGGCCCAGGTGTTCTCTGTCTTTGGAGAAGCATTCCAGGGCAAAGTCAGGACTGCAAAGTTAACTTGTTACAACCCCTCCGGGATATTTCTCAAGACACATTTTGAGGCTTGTACTACGACTAGAATTATTCTATCTTAAAATGGTATGCTAAGAGTCCCCGTCCCCTACAAAGGTACTGGCAGGATTGGGTTTTGATGAGATAGCTTTCTGTGGATGATACATGGCAGCCTTCTCACTGTGTTCTCACATAGCCTCTCCCCTGTGTGCATATGGTCCTGGAACCTGTTCCTCTTCTAAGGATACTTACAGCCCTATTGGGTTAGGGCCCCATTTAACCTTATTGGACCCAATTTAACCTTTGTTTACCTTGTTAAAGGTCCATTTTTCAGATATATTGGGGATAAGGGCTTCAACTTTGGGGGATACAATTTGTTCATAACAATTTTATATCTTCCTTTAGCCCCAATTTGTCTGCTCTCTTAAGAACTGTAGTTTGCTATCTATACAGCCCTCCTTCCATTCCCTGTGAAATCTAATCCAAGCAGTCTGTTATCCTCAGGACTCTACCAAATTCTTTCAAGGTCACCATCCAGCGTTACTTCTCACATTCTCCTTTTCCACGTATCACTAACATTTAACAGAGCTGATCACTTCTTCCTCTATGAAACCTTGTCTTCACTTGTTTTGTGTGGGATCACTCTACTTAATTCTGTCTCACTGTTCCTTCTTCCTGTTTTCTATATATCAGACAGAGTCAAGGATCAGTTTGTGCATTTGTTTTTTCCCTGCTTTCTAGATGATCTCATCCCACCCTGACTTTGAATACTACTTATACACCGATGACTCCCTAGGTCCAGGCTCTATAGTATTATGTCCAATACCTTAACATCCGCCCTTGTATGTATGACAGGCACCTGAAATTTAAGATGTCCAGAACAAATTTCCAGTTTCCAATTCTCACTTCAATTTCCTCACAACCACCAAATGCTTCTGCAGTCATCTTCTCTTTAGAGGGAAGATGTAAGTACAGTCTTAGAGAGGGAGGAGCCAGTAGCCATAGAAACATGCTTAAAACTTCTGTCACATCATATCCAAATCCATGGACAAATCCTATCAGCAGTACAAGTAGTGCTACATCCTGTCAGCACTGCTTGCAGACTATATCTGCTGATCACTGGTGTCCACCTCCATTGCTATCGTCATAGTCTGGGATACCAGAATTTCTCACATGAGGTTTTGCAACCCTCTTCTAACTCATCAGTGTCTCTACCCTTACTTCTCACACTACATTCTTTACCCAATAGTCAGATCCTTTCAAAAATATGTCAGATCTTACCAGTCTTCTACATAAAACCCTCCCATCTTACACTCAGAACAAAAGCCAGTGATCAGCTTCACATCAGCATGTATGACCAGCATGATCTGGATACCTGCTCTTCTCTCATTTCCTGCCCATCCCCCTCCATCACTCTATTTCAGCCAAACTGGCTTGCCTAGTCCTCCTCAGATTCTGAGTACTCAATCTTGAGGCCTTTACCTTCACTGCCCCTCCATTTGAAATGCACATCTCACAGATACTTACAGGTCACTGCCTGATTTCTTCACCTTTCTGTCCCAGTGTCAACTACCATACTATTAGTGAGGTTCCCAGCTGCCCTGCAACATCCCATTCCAGGACTCCATATCCCTCTGCTCGGCCTCAGCACCATCTAGCGTATGTTCTGTTTAGTGTCTGTCCCTTCAAGACTGTAAGCTCCAGGAGGGCAGGAATTTGACATTTAGTAACTACTATATTATCCCTATGTAGGGCATTTCTTGGCACAGAGTAGAGACTTTAATATGTTGAATGAATAAAGATCTAATTAGCAAATATTTAGCTTGAATCTAGTTGTATGCATTTTCATAAGACTGCCTTTCTCACAAACCCCAATATTTTTCATTTAACCAAATATCATTTGGGCAAGAAATCTCAACCCTCTCAAATGTGTTGCATAAATTATGTGCACCTGAGGGACTAGTCTTGAATTTTCCAATTACCTCAGACACCTAGGGACTTGCTTGCCAGGAAGAAACCTGTTGTATTACATCATTTTTCCCCATGTGTCTTTTTATGAATCAAATTGCAAAACCGTATAAAAAGCTGCTTGTTTCAGTTAGAAAAGGTTTTAGTAACTGGAAACTACTGCAGATGAAGTGATAATGCAATAGAAAATATCTCTGGCTAATGCCTTAGCATTTAAGCAGTACTAATGGTAACAACAATTCTGCTGAAAGTATTTAAACTTTATGTGCATGTCAGTGGGAGAAGCTGTTCCTTGGCTAGCACGGTAATGGAGTCTTAACCCAATTTAATCCAGATGTTCTGGTGCCTGAATGATCTGGTAAAGTTGACCTACAGAGCGCAGGTCTCCACGATGAGAAAAAAGGAGTTGGAGGACTTAAGAACTGTCCCAGTGTAATGAAGTCCTTCAGAAACTGTCTCTAAGTTGTGAGCATGGAAACATCAATGAGATGCAGCACTATGATGTAAGGTGTGCCGCTGTTGTTATTGGCAAGAACCACAAATTGGAACCTCTCTCCTCGGGGATGGTGTAACAGGATCAACACCTTCGTTGTCTTAGATAATAAACGTACACATATACCTGTCAGCCCATCCATTCTTTCAAATGCAGTTGTTGTTCAACTGTACTTCAGAGGATGTATACTTCATTAGGATTGGCATAATTAAAAGGCTGTTTGATGAAGTGAATGCTAATTAGAAGCAGAATATAAGAAAAGGCATTTCACTTTTAGCTGCTATGTATTAATGTAGGAATTCCTTATTCCCTCAATCAAATCCCTGGTATAACCCCAGCCAGCTACACATGCCTTTTCATCATAGCACTAGTCTTCATGGAGCTGTACAGTCACATGTAGTTACTAGATTCGTGCCTGCGTCCTCTACAAGACTATAAGCCTGAGGAAAACACGACTGTTTGGCTTTGCTTGTCCCTGTATTTCCAGCAATGCTTGGCACACAGTAGGTGCTTGGTGTATATTTTTAAACTAGTTTATTAATGATTAAGCAACACAAGTATTCTCCTTGTTATGGCTTATATCTATATGTCCCCCTACAGCCTCATGCATTCATAGGTGGAGCTTTTCAGAGGTGGATCTATGGTGTGCTTTTTGGTTTATCCTGTACTCTCCTAGGGCTACATGCTATGTAACAAATAGCAATACAACATCCCACTTCATAAACCCAGTATTTTCAAGGTACTAGGTAGACATACAAATTTTAAATAGCCCAAGAAACCACACCAAGTACTAGTGGTCCCATGATTATCTTACTGGTGGGAATGCAGACTGGTGAAACCACTATAGAAATCAGTTTGGAGATTCCTCAGCAAACTAGGTCTAGAGGTCCCATTCAACCCAGCTATTCCCCTTCTGGGTATTTTCCCAGAAGATCTGAAAGCATCATATCACAGTGATATACATGCACCTATGTTCCTAGCAGCACAGTTTGTAATTACTAAATTGTGGAAGCAACCCAAATGTCCATCCACTGAGGATTGGATAAAAAAATTGTGGAACTTTTATATAATGGAATGTTACTCAGCTATAAAGATAAACTCAAGACTTTTATAGGTAAATGGTAACAACTAGAGACTATACTCATAAGTGAAATAAATCAGACCTGCATGTGTAAGCACTATATTGTCTCACTAGAGTAAGACCTGAAAGAGTGAGTAAAAATTAGGAGGCATGATAGACATTGTGAAACAGAAGGAAAATGCTCAAAAGGGCAACTGGAGTGTGGGAAAAGAGAAGCAAAAGGGGAAATTATGTATGTATGTATAGCTAACATAGTTGAACTACTGTCTTCTATTGCTTTATTGAAAGGAACAGTTAATGATTACTTGATTGATCAATCTTGCAAGTCTCTATTTGTTTTCCTGAGAAACCACTCTGAAGATAGCAATATGTAATACAACAAGCATTGTTAATTTCCTACCACTTTGTCTGTAACTCCATATTGTTTGTATTATTTTGCTAGGTTGTAAATTGTTGTCTGTTTGTTAATGTGTTTTCCTTATTTTTAAAATAAATTCAAAAAAATAAATGAAATAAATTATTTGTAAATCTCATGGTCAGAAATGTGCTTTGATGACAGACATTCACCACCTGGTTCTGTCAACTGCACCCATGCTCTTTATTCTCATATTCCCAGAACTTGTTCCACAGTGGTGTCACTGGCACTTGAATGGCATTTCACTGTTTATGTGCATTTGTTACCTCAGGTTATTTATACCCAAGTCTGGTGAGGCAGGCAGATATGAAAAGAACCCAGCAGTAGTGCTCATCACATAGCTGGTTGACGCCATGTAGCACCTCAGTTAGATCACTGTATTGTGGGTTGCTGCCCACTGCTAGAAGTTACTGAGACACGTTGTTATATGCAGACCTTAAGAAACTGATTTGCATCATCTAAAACAGACATGAGTCTGACATCAAACTGCCACTTATGTTAGTCTGTGAGACATTTCCATCTGAGGATTAGGTTTAAGAATGCATGTTTGGTATATGCCGTCCTATTAGGACAATGGTTCCTTCTTTTTCTACATCCTTAACATATCAGCACCATCTCACTGTTTTAGGAACACCTAGACATAAACAGGTGGCTTTGCTAGCTTACCATCACAAGGAAAATTAGAGAAAGTGTTTAAGATATCAGGAGGCATGTCTTACAGTCAAAGTTAAGGCTTTAAGAATTTTTCCCCTAAGAGCCCTTGGATTGTACACCAGCAATATTCATCTCACACCCTTCTGACATTAATATTCAGTCGAACAAGTTAGAGTAGGTGTATTTGTTACTAAATTCCCAGAGGCGCATGAAACATATATTACTCTGCCATCTTAGAGATAAGAGGCTGAGATGCCTACTTGACCTATAACTAGACTAATGGAAGATAATTAGCTGGTGACAGAGACAGGATCTGTACATTCCTGCTGACCTGGGGGCCATTTGCTCTCTGGTGATTATACTTGGGTATGTTGATCTGATAACTCCAAAAGAGTAATATTACTGTTTGAATTTCCTGATTTTATCAGGGACCTCATTTTAGCTGTTAAATTCTGAAAACATGCTCACCTTACAAATGAGGAAACCAAAACAGAGAACTTAATGATTTTGTCCAAAAATCAGTAATTGGGTTACACACCCAGGTAAGGTGAGTGTATAAATTAGAGCTACACTGAAGTTCTCAGCAGGCCACGCTGTCTTTACCTCTGCAAACCTTTAGATCTTGTCCTTGCAGGGAACCTTGGCCTGACCTCAGGGAATCAGTCTCAACTGTGCCCGGGTTAGCAAAGGGTTTTGTCTCTCTACCAACTCAAAGGAAGAAATGTTTCCAGGAAGGACTATTCTTTCTAGTGGAAATTAGCAGAGTAAGTTTTGGGATAATTATTGATCAGGGAGGAAACTGTTAGTTTTCTGAAGAATAAAAGTCTCATTGTCTGTATTAGGGTCCTAACCACCCCTGAATCTCTTGATCATGCCCCAGTCCAGTGCAGGTGAGCTGAGTGAGGAAGAAGTGCATTGGGAAAGGCTGTTTCACTCATTCAGGGACCAGGTTTGACGAAAGAATCCATGGCCAAACTTAGGTTGTGAACCCAAGACCTAGCAGCTTCACCATTCCTCTAAGGTGGTGTCATTTCCTGTGAGTTCCTTGGATCCAGCGGTGCTAAGAGGGAAGAAGCAGTGTGAAGAACCACTTCAAAAGTTGTAGAGATCCTGGTACCAGAAGAAAAACGAAAAACAAAACAACAACAACAACAACAAAAAAGTTGTAGAGAGCAGTCTAGAAATGCCTGACTTCACCTCTAACAGTCCACTGATCAGAACTCAGTTAATGGGTGTCTAACTGTCGTGAGGTCTAGGGTGCATATCTAGTCCCTCTGGGTGGCCAGGGGAAAAGAAAATGGGTTTTGGTGAACACAGAGCATTATCTCTGCAACAATGTCAAATGTGTATTTATTACACTATAGAATGATAACACAAATACTGAATGATTCAATAAATTCTAAATGACATAATACTAAATCCTACTAATAACTAAAATATGGTACACCTGTTAACATGGTCCCAAATACTGATATGATAGAAATACTGTGATACATGGTTCAAATATTAAATGATACAGTGATTAAGTGATATTCACACTGACACACTACATAATACACTACTGATATACTACTAAATGATACAGTGATGCAAACCCTAAATGACACAGTGATACTAATGAAGTAATGTTACACACTGATACACACTGAAGTAAGGATACAGGACTCAACATCTGTTTATGTGCAAAGTATCTCCTTGACCTTAAGCTTGAAAGGAAAAATTGCCTGGATTGAGACAACTGCAGAGGAATGGCTGGCTAAGGGAGCTGTTCTTCTCAGCCCATTGAAATGCTTACAGGCCCAAGATGAGGTGGGCAGGACCAGCAAGAAGACAGGAGCCTCTAATAGAGGAGATGGTAAGAAGGGTTCTTGTACCAGCTGAGCTAAGGAAGGCAATGCAGGGCTTTCTGAGCTTTGCAGAAGCTTATGCACGGCTTTGCCAGAGTCGTCTATGTCTAACTGAAATAACTGATTGGTTTCTATGTGGCTCAAAGCAAGCTGATTGATTAACATAATTGATTAACCAAACGTTTAACACAATAACCCATCCTCACTTCTAGAGATAAAGATTATGCCTCATTTTGAGGAGTATATAAGGCTTGTAGGTGAAATAGAAAGCAAGAACAGAGCTCAGGGATCAGGGCTGGGGTGTTTTTCCCAGATCCTAATTCAAACCAGCAATGGCACTGTTCTGCACCCTGCAGATAGGAGATTAGATGCCAAAAAGGACTTTGAGGTCAGCCAAGGTAAGCTTGGTGAAGGACTCTCCAGATCCTGATAAAACTTGTTTGGCTAAGTCTTTCTTTTTTTCTTGAAGCTGCAAGATCTTCTCTTCCACTGTCCCTTCACAAATAAATCTGAAAAATAAATAAGAAAACTATCAGAAACCCAAAGCAGCTTACCTAGTGGCATATTCAAGCTTCTATCATACTTTGATTATGAATGTGATCACTTCCTTTAAGTTTTTCAGAATCAGTGAAGAACTCTAGGTTTAGGAGATCCAAACAACCTTGACTAAATATGTCCCATTTAAAATATGTGACTCAGATTGACTTTTTACTTCATTCTGAAGCTATTGTAATTAAGAAAGCCTCAAATAAGCAGAAGATATCCCTACCTAGAAAAACTACAGAGACCTAGGTTTCCTCCCAAACACTCTATCTTGATAGTCAGAAGGTCTCCAAGATGAAGTTGTTGTTGGGTATATGTGAGCTAGTTGAAATACAGAGTATCTAATTTCCTGGCTAGGTGACACTCATAACAGCTTTTTCAAACTAAGCATGTGTACTGTTGTCATGCATTCATTCTTCAACAGTATTTTTTAAAATATTAATTTGAAATGAATATACCTTGAGACCATAATATTAAGTGAAATAAATCAGACATATAAGCTTAAGCATTGTATAGTTTCTCTCATATGAGAAATCCAATATATAAATAAAGAGCAAAATAAAAGACAGATAATAGGAGTAGGAAGATAGATCTTACTCAAAAGGCAAGGGGATCAAGAGATGAAGGAAGGGAAACAAAAGGGAGGGGAAGGGGATGAAAAAAGATGTGTTCTGTACAAATACCAACTCCTAGTAAGGAATGCAAACATTACATACTACAAATACATACTATTAAAAAATAGAAAGATTTAATTTTAATCCAACAAGTATTGATTAAGCACTGGCTATATAATATGTGGTACGTTAGGTATTGGGATGGTGCAATAAATACAGTTTTGTTCTGAAAGCCGACATCGAAGTGACATGAAAACCCAGCAATAATAATAATATAACCTAGTAAGTGCTGCCACAGAAGTATGTTCGTATAGAGAAAATCTTTGTAGAGTACTCAGGGAAGTGTCCACTGAAGGGTTAATGTCTAATGTATGACTTGTAGGATAAGCAAGGCATTGCCTGATGGGAGGGCATCCCAGGGAATGGGAATGTATAAAACTACTGTCTGTTTTAGAACATGGTATGTCAGAGGAAGATCAAGTCATCCAGTCTACTTGACCAGTGGCAAAATCTCAAGAGGCTGGAGGGGCCAGATCATGAGTGGCTGGCTGCACATGGCAGACTAAGATGTTTAGAGATTATCTCTAGAAAGTGAAACCACTGAAAAATTTGAGGGGAAAGTCACAACCAGATTGACTGTCTAGGAAGAGCCCTCTGGTGGTGATACAGAGGACAGGAATGAGTAAAAGCAGAGGCACTGGGAAGAAGATGGTTATCAGAAACACTTAGAAAGTACAACAGGATTTGGTGAAAAGTAAGAAAGAGAAAGAGTCTAGCTTCTGGCTGCATGATTAGAAAGACAGAGACACTTTGCAAAGACAACGAATATAGAAGGATTAAAAATTTTGAAATGGTAGGAAGAAAAAATCTCAGTTTGTGACATTTTGATCCTGGAACACGTCATCACACTTGCTAATGCAGCGTGCTCAGTAGGTGTTTGTTTTAGAGCTGAGTGCACACATGAGTGAATACAGATGAGTGTGTGAGTACTCTGATTCAAATATTTAACAAGATTTGGGTATTCCTGTCTCAAGATTAGGAGACGGTGGAAATAAAGACACTGATTTTGGACTTACTGGAATGAACAGAATTTTTAAAGAAGAAAATACAGAATGAGCAAAGAAGAGACCTAAAGAGGAAAATTAACATCACAATTGCATGTGGCAAATTTTGGAAGTCATGAGTACCCCTTATCAAGAAGCTTAAGTGAACAATAATAGGGAAAGGCAATTTGCACAGATTGAAGAACGCGAGATAAGCAAGTAAAACACATACTGTGACATCTAAACCCATCAGGAAAGTTGGTCATGAAAAGCAAGGAAAAAACGAGGGCCACAGCAAGAGTAGACTACAGCAGGGTAGTCTACTACTATGGTAAGTTTTGTTGTTCTTAAAGATGGGAGGCTCCCAACCAGAGGAACAGTGTGCAAAATAGTGAGCTTGTGCTCTTCAAAAAATCAGTGTCAGAAAACAAAGAAGGACTGGGATACTGCGCCAGGTTAAAGATGCAAAGCCATTGACAACGGCATGTTAACATGGCATCTGTGGTGAAGCGTATCACTGGAGCACACTGTGAAATTGAATAAGGTCTGGTGATCTGATAATAGTATTATATTGATGTTAATACCCTGATTTTGATAATTTTATTATGCAATATGTGAGAGAAAATCCTTATATCAGGAAATGTATATTGAAGTACTTAGGGATAAAGGAGCATTGTGTCTACAGCTTTCTCAGAAAAAGTTTATTCACACACACACACACACACGAGTATGCAGGAACTGGTGCTCTTCTTGCAACTTTTCTGTAGGTCTGAAATTACGTCATAATAAATATTAAAAGCAAAAAAAAAACAAAACAAAGTTCCTCGGCCATAACCAACTGTATGGTTACCTCAAATTGCTTGCTTCCTTCCAGACAATAATACGCCTGAGGATATCTCTTAGGAGCATCACTATTGAAGTGATTACCAAATACTTTACATTCTATTAAAACACAACATAGGGAAGGCTTTCACAAAAGCAGAAGTTGGAAAATGGCCTTGAGGAGGATGTTACTTACCTATGTATGACAACATCCTTCTGCTGCCCTACTCTGTAAATTCGGTCACAAGCTTGATCTTCAAGGGATGGATTCCTGTTAGAGGTGAAATAAAAAAAAAAAATCTATCCTAGATGTCGTGACAAACTATAGCCTTTGGGCCAAATCCAGCCCATAGCCTGTTTTTGTATGCTTCTTCAGCGGAAAATATTTGCTGTATCCCCAAAGGGGTTTAAGAAAAACAACACACACAAACACATACCCTCAAAGAGTAAGTGACAAAGAACTCTGCCCTACAAAGCCTTAGGCATTTACAGAAAAGGTTTGTCAACCTATGTTATAGGCTATACTGACCTAGGAAAGGTTAGTGCCCATACAGTCTCGCCCTCTAGTGAAAAACGGGGGTAAGACTGCTAATAACAACTCCCACCACTATTATCAGTTGATAACTAGAAGTAAGGGAGGTAAAACCAACAGTCAAGTACAGTCCTTAGCTAACTAGATGACCTTGGAGAAGTTCTCAAGACACTCTTAGGCTTCAGATCATGATTTAGAAACTTAAGGGCTGGCTGATGTTCTCAGTATTTACCTTTTTCAACTTTAATATTCTATCATTCACCTAAGAGACTTAATTTGTTTCCTTCGTTATAGATTCTCATTTGCTCATCTTACCTCTCATTTTCTCATCTTACCTAAATTGTGAATAACATTTCTCCATCTCAGAAAACAGCATAACTCCTATCATGCTTTCCTCACTCTCATGTATATAACAGAGGCCCAAGTAAGACCTAACCATTCTCCAGGAGATAATAACAGGTTGGTCTATTTGTACCAATCTGGGCTGCCTGAAAAATCAGGCAATCCTGGAAGGAGTGCATTGTACAGCAGTCCTTGATTGGCATAAATGGAAAACCAGAAACTGGTACAACTTACATGAGCCTTTCTCCTACTAACACATTAACTCTCTCATCTTGTATCCAGGACAGATACTGTCATGTTCCTGGCAGTCGCACTCCACACAACAAAACCAACGGCTATATATTTCTAACATCATTAGAAAAGTCCTTTGCCTTTCTTCTTGGAGTAATGCTTCTAAGATTAAAATTTCTTTAGATCTCAACAAATATGTCTAGAATACGGTTTCTAGAGAACAGGTAAAACTGTAGGATCGGACCTCACAGCCTGAGGAAAAGCTACCTTCCCAGTTTCTATGGAAACATTAAATTAACAATAAAGTGAATGAACTATTTTAAGCAGTCATTTGAAGACTGCTCAGGAATTCAGGAATGTCAACTATCTGTATACCCTCTTTAGAGTTGCGTTTATAGGTATGTATAGACAGAGGCAACTCCATAAACAAGTACACACTTGACATAAGAAGTCAGTCCCTGCCCCCCTCTAGCACCCTGGTATGCTGTAACAACTCAAGAAAAGTCCAGAATCATTACCAGTGCATGTCCAAAAGAAAAAGATGGTTTCCTCCAGTCAGATTTAGACCAACACCTCCAGCCAAGAGAGAGATTAGCATAACCTTCAAAAGGAAACACACCATTAACTTTATCCAGACTTGGTCTCACAATACATTTGGTATAGTTTGGATCTTAAGTGTCTCCCAAAGGTCTGTGTAGTAAAGGCTAATCTCCAGCATGGTATATTGGTGGCTGTGGAACCTTTAAGTTGTAGGGCCTGTTGGGAGGTCTTTAGGCCATTAAGAATATGCTCTTGAAGGGAACAAGAGGACCCCAGCCCCTTTCTCTTTCCCTGTTTTACTTCCTAGCCACAACTTCAGCAGTTTTGCTCTGCCATGCACTCCTGCCATGGTGTGCTGCCTTGCTACAAACCCAAATCAACAGGGCCCATTAATCATGACCTGAAACATTCAAAACTGCAAGCCAAAATAAGCCTTTACTTTTTATAAACTGGTTACTCAAAGTATTTGTTATAGTGATGAAAAGCTGACTAAGACAGTATCTTTTATTTTAGGATCAAGCCCAATGTCAAAACAGGTAAACAACATATTCCTATCAATTTTTTTCCTGCTGTCATGTTCTGAAACATTAAGATGCCATCTCCCATGCCTCATTTTTTAATAACTTCTCACATTTCCGTTTTTTATAAGTTAACCTCAGAAAATTGACTGCCCACCAAAATATATGAATACTGTAACTTTAGAGCCCTGGGGTGGTCAGCTCAATAAATTTTCCTTTAACCAGATTTTATATATTCGATAGTTCCTGCCCCTCTGTTGCCATAATAATTGTCCTGCCAATCATTCAACTAATGTTTTTTAAATCTTTTTTGGTTTTTGTACTGAGAATCAAACTCAAGACCTTGTACTTGCCAGGTAGATGCTGTGCCACTAAGGTATATTCCCGGTTTTAAATCCTTATTATCAGTAATTAAATGACTATTCTTCCATTTCCTTCCACATTGCCTTATCAAAACCTTAACTTCCCTTCCAGGCTTGCCTTCTTCAGACAGAGACTGCTGACACTAACCAGCTCTGCTCCAAATCTCCTGTTAGTCCTCATGTTTTATTCTCTTTAGCATACTTTGCTCTTTGATAAGCACCTTGGTAAATGCCTAATAAATTATCAACATTTGAAGGGATCAAGGCTGCGAATATGCTCGAGTTGAGTTTCTGTATTATAATAATGTTCTTTGTATAACTAATACCAATTTATTCCTCAATTATAAAGCTCTGCTGTGACCAGCTCATACCTGAGGATCCCTGGAGTGGTTAAATGCCTCTACCAAGTCCATTCTCTGCTTGGGGTTGACAGAGCCATCGATGGTGGCATAAGTCAGTCCATGCTTCTTAAGGTGCAGTGCTACCACTTTCAGCATGCTGGTCCACTGAGAGACAATGACACTGGAAAGCAGGATAAAATAAAAACCACCCCGAAAATGGATTAAACAAACTCACTGGCACAGTTTTCATGTCCTGTTAACCTGAAGATCAGTTACAAAATGTAGATAAGAAAAGGCCTAAGCTCACTGCCACGGTTTGGATGAGTGTCCCCAAAGCCTCATGTGTAAAGGAAAGGCTCGGTCCCAGGCTGGTGACAGGTGGTATGGACCCTTTGGACTTGAGCCTCCAGAATTGTGTGCCAAAGTAAATCTGCCTTTACCAGGAGCCTGTTATGGTTTGTTTTGTTTTCGCCATGCTAGAGTTGGACACAGGGCCTTCACACTGAGCTGCTCATACATCCCCAGCCATTTTCTTTTAAATTTTGAGATACAGTTTCACTAAGTTGCCTAGTCTGGGCTTGACCTTGTAATTCTCTTGCCTCCAGCTCCCTGAGTGCTGGAATTATAGCTGTTTACCACCATTCCTGGATTATATTAGTTATTTTGTTATAGTGCCATGAAGCTAATATAAGCCCATGTGTAGGTCAAATCATAAGTTTATAATGCTTCCAATTATTTCTAGACTCCATTTTATCTTGTGCTAAACAAAATCAAAAACAAACTGTGGCGAGACTAAAGTAACAGCTTCAGCCTCATTGTATTTGACGGTCCAGTACTCATCCAGATATCTGTGGTCCTGCAAAAAGGGATCCCATAGTTGGGCGTGGTAGTGCACACCTCTAATCCCAGCACTTGGGAGGCTGAGGCAGGAGGATCACTGTGAGTTTGAGGCCAGCCTAGTGAGTTCAAGTCCAGCCTGGACTACATAGCAAGATGCTGTCTCAAAACACTAAAAAAAAACAACAACAACAAAAAAAAACAACGGGGAGAGGGGATACCAGCCACCCACTGTGTGACAGCCAAAACAACACACTGTCCCTAAGTCATGTTTTATTTTTTTGTATTTTAAAGAGAATTAAAAAAAAAAAAGAACAATAGCAAAATGCCAACAACATAGACAAAAACAAAACAAAGCAAAAACAATACGAATGATATAGGGTTTCAGAACAAAATGATAGTGATTGACAGTGGTTGTTATATTAAATATTTTTATCTTCAACCAAGTTGGTCAGATTACCAGATGTAAGAATGCAAGATTAATCAAACCATGTTTCAATTAGAGTTTTAAAAATCTAGATTAAAGAACTTCACAAATACAAAAGCAGATGTACCACATTATGTAAAGTATAACTCAGGAGGCAATGCACCCCGTCTCCAAGCACACTGACAGCACTGCTGCAGCTCCCTGCCTGACTTTTCCGTCACTCTCTTGCTTTTTTCATGTGATTCACTGCTTTAAATACTGTTTCAGCTGCCTCTCTTACCTGATCCTTTAGAGATGTCTTTTTCAAACTGTGGCAGAAATATTGTAATTAGAAATCATAGGGAATCTGTGCTATAACCTCAGTGAATTTGCAGAGTTTGATTCAAGGTCCTGATATAAAAAGGCTTGACTTACAAGTAGGAGCAATAGCAAATTTCCTTGCTTAATTATAAGCAATGCTTGGATAATAAAATAACGCATTTACCTCTTTTGGGACCCTGAGGTTCTTCGGATTGCCTCCAGTTCTGCCAACAGAGATGATATCTGAGAAAAGGGTACACTGATGTTGCAGTTTAAGGATTCCACACTTCTCCATCCTCTCTGCCTAAGTTACTGAAGCTGTCTCCTGGGTGCCACTGCGCTTCCAGTCTGACCCTTCTCGTTTCCACCTCCACTGCTGCAGCAAGAAACCTGCTTCTAAAATCCAAGTTTGTCACTTCCCTCCCTGAGCTGCAACCCCTTCCACGGCTTCCCACTGAACTCAAAGCCTGAGCTCCTTAAGGAACAGGCTGGATCACTGCTGCCCGGACTGCTACTTACTCCTTCTGGCTCATCTTCCACCACAACCTCCTCAAATAGCACTCTGATCATACCAAAATTCTTCCAGCAGCCACGCCCTATCTCATTACTGTCTATTGTTCCCTTTACTTTAGAACACCTTGTCGGCTTAATGTCACTTTTTAAGATCTCCCCAGCCCTCAACGTATACTTCAGGTGCCCACTGCCTATATCCTACTAGTGCACCTTTTGCTTTCACTATCAGGATCCCAATCGAGCGAGATGTTAATCATTTAAATATCATCCCTTGCTTCCGGGACCGGAGACACTCCATGAGGTCAAAGGCAGCACATGTCTCGTTCATTTCTATACTCCAGTCTCGTACATGCCAGGACAAAGTGCTCCCCTAATATTTGCGGAAGTAAAAGATCCTTACCCACTTAAGGACTGCTTCAAACATCACTGAAGAGGACCTATTGAGACTGAGGAGCGGCTGTGAAAGCTTGCAAACAAACTGAGTATTTACCCCTGAAAATGCATTCCAGTCCACATGGCTGCAGCCAGTAAAAATGCATGGGCATGACTCCGGGGAGTAACTGGATTCATTCCTCTGAAGTGAAAGCAGACCTTTCAAAACCATCTGTGAGCCCTAAAGTCACACCCCAGGATGCTGGAGGAAGAAGGATACTGGTCCAGAAATCCACTAGGGAATGACTACAATTCTCGCTCTGCCACCCATGGCTACTCCATCTTGGAACACAGATTCCTCATCAGTAAAGAGGGCCTTAAGCCAGATAAACTCTAGGATGCACCAAGCTCCCACCTTCCGAACTGCTGTTTTTATGAGTAACTTATAGAGCTCCAGAACATCAGTTTGCTTTCCAGTCTTAGCAAACGTGCTGACATCTACAGGGCAAGGACAGCACCTCTGAACTGAGCAAGAGAAAAGCAGATCTCGCTGTTTTTAGTTAACAGTGGAAAGACACTGACGTGCCTGGTGTCCTGGTCACCTGAGGCGTGGAAGGCACCATGATTCCCACATGAGAACACTAGCAAAAGAGACTTTGAGAAGCCTGAAGGTGGAGGGCTAGAGTCATGGTCCATTAGCTGGTGTCAAATTCCAGTTAGACTATTCTCTCCCCACAGCAAACAACTTTACATGGTTGAAACTAATATTAATGGGTTTATTTGTTATGAAGCTTTGTGAATACTGCCTGAGTGTTACACAAGTAACACAAAGTCTTAGGAATATAAATTTTAACAAAGGCTGTAGAACATGAATTCTGTCCACATGTGGGGCTTTTCTTATATTTTCTTCAGCTACTTGTTGGAAAGACCTAGGGAAATGTTTTAAAATTTTAATTAAGAGGAAGCATTTCTTTCTTTAAATAATTCTATTTCCTTGGTAGTGACCTCCTTTCTAGTTTACGTTTTTTTAAAAAGCCTCTGAAAAAAAGAGGTTGAGGCTAGGACTGGCAGCTTAAGATCCTAATAGAAAGAAACAAGCCCCACTTTCAGGGCATGCGGGATAATGGAGCACATTCCAAGCCAACGGAAAGGCAGGACTCAAGTTACCGCTTAGCATAGCTTCCTCTAATAGAACTCTCCAGCCTTAAAAAGCTCTGATGAAAACAGAACAGAAGAACTAATGAAGATAGAAGGCTGCACAGGAAACAATACTCTCAGATGAAGCCTTTCAATACGGAGAAACAACTGGTGCTCACGTGTATTACAGTCTCCAGGGTCCAGTCCTTGTGATTTTCCTTTCAAGCTTTCCCTTAACAAATCGCTTGATTGCTTAGGCACCAGCACTAGCACAAACCTGGCAGCCTTCTTCACTAGTAATCCGTAACCCAAAGGCTGCCTTGATGGCAAAACTCTCCAAAATCACTCTCTGAAAGACTACTGTGTAATACGGCTTTCGTGATCTTTGTGGTATAGCCGAGGCTTTAAGACTAGAAGGAGAATCTGACCAACTACAATCTAAGGGTTCCAGCTCTGCTATCAAGGCTGTAATCACCTAGACAAATGAGGGCTCCAACACAGGAAAATGTATGAGAAACCAAAGTGCTCTACTAAAAGCAGAGGGACAAAAGTACCTTGGTGCTCCCTCGTGTGTCTTCAAAAAGCTCCACCTTGAAGCATGTCCCATTAAGGGAAATAGTGGGAGATGGCTCTGCATCATGGAGTTCAGATAAGGTCATAGCGCTGAGTTGCTCTTCCAGGGACAAGACAAGGCCTTCGCTCTTCAGTTCCGAGGGATCCAGGGCCTGGGGGCAACAAAGAAAAGGGACAGGAGCTGCTATTGGAGAGTCATGGCAGTGAGCCTTATTACTTGTTGATGAAGTTCTGATTGCTTAACGCTTGACGGAGCAAAACGTCTTGTAATTTCTCTTCAGTAACTACTCAAAAACAATTCTGCTTAACGTGTGATCCTGCAAGTTTTTTCATTATCATAAAGATCAACCACATGATAGAATTTTAAAAAGATTTGCTAGACAGATTACATGATCATTCTATTTTTTTTTCCCTGCGAGAACAATTCAGTTAATTAAGCTACTGATAGTCAAAACACATTACTCCAGCTCCTGAAATAAACATGCCTCTTAATTTTGGATATAGCAACTTTGCAATTTGTAAAACTACTTGCGTTCTCATATCTACCTCTAATAGCCTCAATACTAGACAACAATAACTAAATTAGCTTTATTACATTCTGAAACCAAAACATTCACAAGTGGTTTCCTTTTTATCAAAATGTCATTTCCCATTCTAAAACGAAGTTTGTCTAAAATTAACAATAAAAGTATTTTCCTCCCAATGCCATGGAAATCATCAAGATTAAAGGAGATTAACATAAAGTAAAATAAACAAGCCCCTTCTTGTTCATCCTACCAAAAACCAAAAGAGAAAAATAAAACCCCCCAAAACCACTTCTCTTGATTCAGCAGACTGGACCTCAATGGCAAGAAACTGAAATTATGGTGCAACAGCAAGGTTTCTTCTTACCGACTTCAGTAAAGAAAGATGACAGCAGCACTGGCGGAGTCTCAGCAGCTGGGACAGGATGTGGACAGTGCTGGATTTCTGCAAGTCTGCTGCCACCAGGCGCCTGGGCTCACTGGACCCAAACTCTCGTGCCACTTCCAAGTGAGAAGATAAACCCCAGGAATGGGTATAGGATTTAACATAGAGAAATCTGGGGGGGAATCGGAAACTAAATGAAGCTATTTTAAGCTAGTTTGAGATCCAATAATTTAGCTATAATTCACTTCGACAATAACTAAACCAACTGAAATACTGGTTTTCCTTATAGACTACATGTATTTTTAAAAGTAGGTTTAGGAAACAATTAAAAAGAAGCTTACAGCATCAGGTCTTGTGTTTATTTTATTATGGTTTGAGGTTCTTAGCTAAAGCCTAACTCCTTATATTTACGATTCACAACCCTCTATTTCTGCCATTTTACTGAGTGCAAATCTACATTTTACTAGGGATGTGCACTTAGGAGTGTGCCTGGCTTACCTCTATGGAATGGATTATCAGGGCTTCTTTCAGATTGGTTTCCTCCATTTTCATGTCTTTTTAGATAGGACTGCAGAGCTGACCTGCCTCAGATCAAGAAGGAAAGCCCACATGTGAGCAGGGCGTGGTGGCGCACGCCTGTAATCCCAGCACTCGGGAGGCTGAGGCAGGAGGATCATTGCAAGTTCGAGACCAGCCTGGGCTACAAAGTAAGCTCAAGGCCAGCCTGAACTGCATAGCGAGACCCTGTCTCAAAAAAAAAAGACAAAAAAAAAGAAAGAAAGCCCACATGTAATTGTCACTAAGACCAAACAGGTTTACACAGGTTACTGCTTAACTGTGCTTGCAGTGGCGCATGGGCAGACCGTGGAAGTGGGCCTCTTCAGTGGCTCCAAGCTCATAGCAAGCACTGGCCAAAGGTAATGCAAAAGAAATAACTATAAAACAAAACTGTTCTTTCAAATCAACAAATAAAACAAAAAGAAAAAATCTACATTGGAAATGAGAGGTTCCACGTAGGAGAAAGCAAATCTAGAATTTAGGGGAAAAAAAATAAAGCAGCTTTTTTAGGCTCCAGTGAGAGGCTGCCTGACAGATCAAATATAGCTTAAGGAACTCTGACCCTTGACTCACTCCCAGTCAAAAAGAGGAATAAAGTAACAGTGCATGGGAGAAAGTGCTTCTTTATTGCACATACCTTGATCTTGCAAAAAGGACATTGTACACAGTCTCTTCATCTTTGGAAAGCTTTAAATGATGTAGCTGAAATTTACGCTGGGGCAATGCCACCTGGAAGAATATGGACAAATGAAGCTGGTATAAAAATGAACTGAATACCACAGAGCAAATCCCCCAAATATAGTGAACCCAAAAGCAACTTTTACACTTTCCTAAAAATAACACAGCACAATAGGACTCAATAACATGGGGCGCAAGACCAAAATTCTGGGCCTCTTCACGGGAAAATGGGAAACTCAGAGGCTCCCGAAGCACATAACAGATGGCTGTGCAAACCTAAAAGTACATGGTCATCTCCCTGCCCCGCCTCCCCTGGGACAGGTATAAATTTGATTACCAAGGGTTTGCCAGTGGAGTCCAGTTGGTCTTTTGTTCTCCTCAGCAAAAGGCTCTTGGTTACAATACTTAACCGCTCTCCTCCTTTCTTTGAACCATTGTCGACCTGACTTTTCCACAGATTGAACTCATCAAATGGAGAACAGCGGAGAAATCTTTCTTGTTGGGAAGGACACAGAGTAGAGAAGAAGAAATATGAGAGAGAATGGAAAAAAGGTTCAAGGCAAGACATAAGATGAAAACTAATCAGATTTTGTTATATCTGCCATCCAATCATTTTTAAAAGTGAATTTCACAGCAAATCTCTGCAAGACAGATCAAAAGGCTCTATGTCAATAATGGATACCACATTTTAAAAATGTGACTTTTCCTATTAACAACGTCTACATTGTCTCAGTAGGACATATAACCAACAGCTAGAATTTATTCTGGAAGCTTCAAAGGCTAGCAAAGAAATTCGATATCCTTTTATGGGCTGACTTTGAATAAAAGCATATATTTTAAAATCAACATTCTTTTGTGTTTGCCTCAAATAAATTGCAGTCCTGACCTAGCCCAGATGTTTTAAAGGAGAAATAGCCCAAGACATTCATTAAATGAAAGAAAAATGACTTTTGCTTCCCTTAATTCAATCTACCTACATTTTTGTATAAATAGAGGCTGGATATAATCAAAGTCCTCTATCAGCCAGTCAATCAACAGATATTTTCTCATAAATATTAATTCTTTTGCCCTTTAAAGGTTGACAGGCTTGTCATCTGCTACACAAGATAATTTGGCACACATCAGAGCGTTATAACGAGACAAGAAATAATAATGAAGGGTTACAGACATGGCTCAGTACCACAATCCCAAGGAGTTTACTCACTTCAGCAGTGAATACATATCCAACAGGTTGTTTTGAATGGGGGTTCCAGTGACAGCCCAACGGGCACGGGCTTGCAGCTTGCACACAGCAACTGACGTCTGCACTTGCGGATTCTTCACATTGTGAGCTTCATCCAGTATGATTCGAGCCCAGACTATTTGGAGCAAAGGTGTTGAGAAGCCCTGGAAGAAACATAAGGGAAATCCAAGAACAGTATGGGAATATATTTCTTCTTCAAGGAGATAAACAAGGGTAACAAACAAGTATTAAGGACCCACTTTTACCCTCCAACTTGCTTAGATCAATTATACACAACGGAGTTGAAAACTCAAGAGCAAAACCTCTCACCTGGGTGCAAGAAACAGGTCACTTGAGAGTCTCAGTCCTTAAGCTTAAGATAACTAACAGTAAAATTTTTTTCTGATTTGAGGTTTCATTTATTCTTTCAAACTACATTTCAGCAATGGCTGTAAGCCTGCACATTTACTTCCTCAATAAAGTATTTACTAAATTTACTAAAAATTTACTAGAAATCTATTTTTACATCTAAGGTACTAAGCCGGACCTAAGGACAATTCTTAACCTCTAGCAAGGGAGAAAAACATAATTATACATGATATATATATACAGAAAGTCATACTTGAGAACCCGGCACATGCCAGAGGGACGCTACCTGCTCTTTTCACTGTGGCACCCATGACACCTGAGACAGCCGCTGACATAGAGGAGTGCCATATTTGCTGCACGGGTTGCTGTGAATAAGTAAGCACAAAGTGCTACAAGAGACATTCAACCAAATGGTGAGAAAGGAGTGGCCCAGAAAGGATTCTTGAAGCAGGTTAAAACAGAAAGTAATAACCTGGAAAAACAAGTGGCAGCATAACACTGCATTTAGCAAGAGAGGGCAAAATGTCTGAGGGAGCATGACAGTGACTAGACATCCATCGGTATGACACAGCATGAGCGCCATAGGGAGGTGAAGGTTGATGAGTGATGAGGGACACACAGGTCCAGCGGGACCACAGTGTACCTAATATACCACATGAAGGAATTTGGATTTTAACTAGAAAGCAATGGGCAACTATCAAGGAATTGGAGAAGTTCATCATTTATAAGAAGTCAGTGCGGGGAGTAGTGGCACATGCCTGTAATCCCAGCACTCGAGAGGCTGAGGCAGGATCATTGCAAGTTTGAGACCAGCCTGGGCTACAAAGTGAGTTCAAGGCCAGCCTGAACTACATAGTGATACCCTGTCTCAAAAAAAAGAAGAAGTCAGTGTTAATCATGAATCTGAGACCAGATTCTAGAGATCTCCCTAATAAAGAAATCTGTGACTAAAAATAAGAACATATATACAAACTTAGTTCTTAGAATAATACTGTATTTTCATAGCAGTTGGGGGGAATCCTTATAATAATTATATAATAAAGCCTTTAATTCACAGATCTGCCCCAAAACACTCAGGGTTTCTCATGGTTACTAGTTAGCTTCTGGCCTGTCATCCTATTACTTTCATAAATTGAATTCATTCATAATCCAACAAAGTGAATCTTATACAATACACCTGGGGAAGTTTACAACTCAAATGTTCCTAAGGTGAGGAATTACTGCATTTGCAATGCTTTTTTTTAGGAAGTAGAGAGGAGGCAAGGAATGATGGTCTAATACCAAAACATGTATGAAAATACTGCTTTGCACACTAAATATGCAAAATAACATGAGAGTATATCTACTCCACACACTGTTAAGCTAAAAATAGCAACAAGTATAGTTTTCTTATATTCACGGGGTTATTAACATTACAAATGCAGTGTAGTTAACTTTAGTCCTAACACACAGCTGAACCCGGCACCAAATATCAACCTTCCTCTCTGAGGTCACTACAATGAGAGAAACGAAACAAGAAATAACTGAAGAATGTCCACAGGTAGACCATTTAGAATATTCCTGACCTTACAAGAAGGCACCTTTGCTCTCACTGAGGCTGTCAAAAGATGCCTGTTAGATGATGTGCGGCTCCAGTTCTATCTCCCCAAAACCCCAAGTCTCACCTCCACACTGAGGTTTTCACCTGGGACCTCTTTCTCCTGCTTCTTTGTGGGAATCTCTTTGGCCAGAAGGCTGTAAGTAGTAATCACGATGTCATACATAGAGAGGCTGCACAGACACAACACAAAGAACACAGTAAACAATCCCTCTAGTACTCTGACAAGAGACAGAGTTGATATTTTTATAAAATAGCCCAGGGCTGGTAGGATAGACAACAGGATTAACATATTCCTTAATACACACAAACATACATCTTTTAGAGGTAAATTTTACCTATTTAGCTGCAAGAAGAGAGAACAGATTTGATTGTGTCCTGCATATGTGCATGTGTGGGCATGTGCGCGTGTGCGCACACACGCACACACACACACACACACACACACACACACAATTTTAGGGAGGTAAACTTTACCACCTGGCTTCCATATTTCTTTCCTCTGATCATTTTTACAGTCTGTTCACCATAGCTAGAACAACCTCCCTATTCCCATCCAATAAGCCAGAAAGGAAAACCTCTGGGTGGGGTTATATTTAACTTGACATAACCTGGCCAAAACAGAAAGTAGGGAACTGATGTTTAATAGTGATTTGATAGGAAAACAATTAAAATCTCAGAGAGAAAAGAAATCCTCAAAGCATAGCTCACTTCACAACAGTGATGCTTTCTCTCTACTGTAATGGATTTGTGTAAACCCACTAATTTAACTATATGTATAAAAATACATGCTATAAGCTTTCTGTTTACCTTGCCTGCACTCTTTCCATGTAAAGATGCTTATTAACAATACAAGTACTATTCCAAAGAAGATTAATATAGTGTACCTGATAGACTGTCAGTAAAAACTTTTGATAAATATGATATGCCTAATTCACAGAGGCAGCAATGTTTATAAGTTAATTTAGCATGATATATAAAGTATAATTGAGAATGATTCCAACCAATCAACTAGTATATTTTGACTATCAAACTAGTTATCCTCAAAGCATAAATAAAGTGAGGCCCAATTTACCTATTTAAAAAATTCAGAAAAAAGACAGACAACTCGAAGTACTCTCTGCAGGGAAAGTCTGAAGGTCTGTCGTTGGTGCCCTGATTCCTTCTGCGTGCTGAAATGATTATTAGTTACAAGAGTTGTGGTATAAGACTGAGGGTCACCAACCTGGCAATTTTTTTTGGAAAGATTGCTGCCCTGTTCTTTATGAGATATCTCTAATACCAAAGGTTAAGAAGAGAGATTATTTAAAGGTAGCAAAAACTTTGACCTTATGCATGATTAAAACACTAACATATTCACTTCAGAGAGTCACATCACAATTAGGAACATAAAGCAATTCCTTTAAAAACAGAAAACAGGGCTGGGGGTATAGCTCAGTGGTAAAGCAATTGGTTAGCATGCAGCAGAACTTGAGTGCAATCCCCAGCAACCAAAAAAAAAAAAAAGAGAGTAGGACTAACACCTGCTATAATCTTTCCTCCTTCTTGAGCATCCCACTTCAAAAATTTACAGTTAGGTCTAATATTCCACTGCAAATCATCCTAAATTCATAAGTCTAAAACTTCTTAGACAGTTGTATATAAAAATATTGCCATAAAAACATGGAAACACACATATGTACATATATACATACACACTTTATTCACTTACCTATCTAGCCTATAGCAAGTAAGCATTAGAATTTTATTAAGACACTCAGATTGGGATGGGATGGTTCCATTCACACAGACAGAAAAGGAGCGAGAGTTCTAGAGTCACAACTTTAGCAACCAAGATACTACGATGTAGCCTCATTTGCCAGGGAACGCTGCTGCCACCTGGCTGACAACTCAGGCATCTCAGGCTTCTCACATGCCAGTCTTTATAGAGGACAAAGACAAGGACAAGGCAAAAGAGTAGCATTTGATCTCAAGATGTATCTCTTAGTAAAAGACAAAGGCTGTTTGGTGATGAGAATGAAAATCTTCCCTTGATCTTCACACACGTCACTAGTCCTGATGAAACAAAGCTCAGTAAGTGGAAAATTCAGCAGGGCCCCTGAGCCCAGGTGCTGGGCACCCCCAAGACCACAGTACTTTGCACTTACACTTTTGCATGCTGATTCCGGTTTGGCCCATGATAGAGATAGACTCTTAGTTTGTTGCTGTTCACACGTTTCTCTACCTCATTTTTCCAGTGATGGATCAGGGAAGCAGGACAGACAATTAGTGTTCCATGGGAAGTATAGACAGAGGAGTCTTGAGGGGAACAAAATAAATCAATATCTAGTTACATTCATTAAATAGCCTGTAACTTCGTTAGGGCATTACCTCTTTCTCTTGGCTGGTTTTATTTCTTCAATCAATATTTTTAACTGTTGCTCTTATTTCTACACAGAGCTGACTAGGAAATGGAAGAGATAGTCTTATAAACCAAATTAATTATTTATCTTTCCCTTTAACAGTGTTAGGAGCCAGGCATGGTAGCAACCTGCTTAGTTGTTAGCAACTTAGTTGCATAGCAACCCAGTACTATGGGAGGCTGAAGTAGGGGGATCACAGGTTCAATTCTAGCCTTGGCAATTTAGCAACATAGCAAAATCCTGTGTCAAAATAAAAAATAAAAAGGTCTGGGGATATAGGTTAGTGCTAAGGCCCTAGGTTCAATTCCCAGCATCAATCAATCAATCAATCAATCAATTAGGAAATCAGCCAGCCATTCAGACAGAAAGAAAAGCTAAAGAAAGTAGGCAATATGTGATCTTAGTCTGAAAAAGAAATGCTCTTCCAGAGTGGCCAGGGTAGACACTGGATCATTTCTTAACGCTTCCTAAGTTGATTCATAATAGGGCAGTATTATTATTCTTTTCTGAAAAGTATCATTTAATGTACTTCTATATTAAAATATTAAGCACAAATTTTTATGTGTCAATTAAAACACACACATCCTCTTATAAAATAAGCAAACACTACACTGGAACCATCTAGTGACAGAGCCTGGGTACCACTGCGCCTCATCTGTGTACATTCACATACTGCCCCGCATAGGGTCATGCAACAGGAGTCATCACAGGCCCTGAGAGCAGGGGGCCTCAAACTACCTATACAACCAAGAGGAAATGTACATGGCCACTTACATGCGGTGTTATCTTCACATAATATACAGGATCTTTATGTATAAAGTTATTATATTTTAAATATATAAGTCAAGATGAGATTATAACTGTTTATCATCTAGAAATGTCTGGAATTTCAGAAACATGGGAAAAGAAGTTTCCAATACAGATGCTAAAATGTGAATTTGTGACAAATTTCCCTTAAAAAGATTATATGTTCATTTGGCTCTACCTTGGAGTTTATTCTCAATATCAACAAAAATAATAATTACTATACTTATTCCATAAATATTTTCTAATCACAGATGAAGCTGCATTTACATTAAAAGGGAAAAACTGATCACTTACACTCTGTATACTCAGCATCAGAAGTGATACCATAGGAAAGCAGTCAAATACTGGTTTTCTAGATTAATTAAATAAAATCAAAGGTGTCCTTTGGCAGCTTAAAAATGTTCCCTGTCAGCTGGTTCAAAGGATTTGGGAAATGGCATTAGACACTTTTATCTACCATTTTTGGAAATCCACGTCAAAGCCACCTTGTCTTTTTCTTTGCTTTTCTCTTGATTTTTCTGGGTCAGGATAAGTGCAATCATTGTCAAGGTTTTTCCTAAGCCCATATCATCCGCTGGAAAACAAAAACACAATAAGGAACAAATTACTTGGGGGCAAAGAACTGACACCACTGCCCCTGTTCTCTTTGATGCCAGTGTTATTCTTATCATTATCTTTGCCTCCCTTAATAGATTCTCTATCTTCCTTGTTAAAATCAATCCTACCTTTATTATTTATTTGGAAATCTAGGCCAGACATTTACTGACTCTTGTAGCATTTAGCACATATAATATTGGATCTTATTCTAGTCTCCATACTACACTGTTACCCTATCCAACACTGTGCTGGATAGTATCTATTCTTGTTTAACGATGTTACATACACTTTTTATCTGTTACCTCCAAAAGCAAAATAGTCCAGCCATGACATGTCCCACCACCTAGTTTACTGCTACCACAGACTCTAAGCAGTCCTCCATGGCCTTACTTTCTTCATCAAAGAAGGTTGTAACCTAACACTTCTTAGGTACCATCACTGTTCAGTCGTGGACCTTACCTACTGTACTCTTCATACCCTACACAGTACTCCTTCCTAATTTTATCAGTCATGACACTGAGGCTCAGACCCCAGGCCGCTGCATTTACTTGAAACAATCGTTCTGACAGAATGGAAGAAAACCACAGCATGGGCTATGACTCACGGCGGGCACTGCTAATGTGCTGAAAAGTCAACAGAGCAGGCCTCTGAGCTGACCTTTGAAAGGGTGGCCCTTGGCAGCTGCCTGGAACTCATACTCAGGCAGAGCTCTCACCATGGCACAGCTGATGAGTGGCTCATTTTGCCTGAATCATCTGCACAATCACTATCATTTAAGTGTAATACTGCTGTCTCTCTGGGTGTCTGGAATTTTGGTACCTGCCAGGCTGAAGCGGCCCCTGTGACCTGTCTCCAGTAAACACTCTGAGAACTAAGTCTCTAACAAACTTCTCTGGTTGGGAACATTTTGCTAGCGTTGTTGTAACTCACTGTGGGGAACTGAAAGCAACCTGTGTGACTCCACTAGAAGACTCTCAAAGCCTGTATCAGCTTTCCCCGGGATTTTGCCCCATGTGCCTTTTCCTCTTGCTGACTGTGATCTGTATTCTTTGACTGCAATAAATCACACCCATAAGTATGGCTATATGCTGAGTCCTACAAACATATCACATAGCATTGGTTTTCTCCAGTGCTTATAGCAAAGACGTCATGATCAGTTTATAACAAGGCTATGGCCAGTTCTCCTGGAACTGGACTGCAGCCTGGCATTCCACTTCTTTTAGAGTATCTGGGGGACACCACACAATAAACTACTCCTTGCTTAATCAGTCCTCTTATCTCTTCTGCTGCAGCTGTATATTTTTGTGCAAGCTGCTTAACACTTCTACAGTTGTTTCCTCAACGGTAAAATGCAGAATCATAGTACCTGCTTATAGAATGAGGAAGAACTGAATAAAACCATACATTTAGCACAATGCCTAAGCATTCTTGGCTTTTAACTATAGTACCAAACTTACCCAGGATCCCTCCCTGTGGCTTCTGGCTTTCCCGCCATAGTAACCAGGCTAATGCCTGCTTCTGGTGCAGTAGCAAAGGGACCTGACAAAGGTAATAACCAAATGTTAAGCATAAATTCCTAATGAAAAGCTACACTAAGTGCTGGTCACATGGACTCTGCACTCTTATTTTCTATCAGCTGTTGCTCTAACATTCTAGTTGTTTTATAAGCTGCTTAAGTCACTGATGCATCAACGTTGTAGTTGTGGTTTACGTCTAATGTTCAGTATTTCTATCAGGAGGCTCACTCCTTGAGTGAGCCTGAGTCCTAGTTTTCTGCTTAGTGAAAGCAGTAAAAAGAAAAAAAATAGCTGAACTCAGCGTCTGCCTCTTACAACCAAGACTTCTGACTGCATAGCCCACTTTCACTAGCCATGCTGTTGGCTTGTCCCAATTATCTCTTAAATTTGACTCTCCTCTGTTTAATCGACATCCCAGTCTGTGCTGCTAATCAGAGATTTCAATTTAACTGGAGGCCCCATCTCACCTTTGTGTGTTCCAGTTTACCTTATACTCTGTGAGAAAATTATACTTCATAAAATTCCCTGCTCAAAATTCTACTGATTCCACAATTTATCTGGAGCTATTCAAATCTAAGTTCTTTTATCAATGCCAGGCTCCACAGCAACGAAACCCCCCCAAACAACCTGCTCCTCCCAGCTTGGAGACCAAAGACACCTCATTATCACTTAGCAATACCAACCTCCCCTCTGCTACCACTCCTTCTGACTGCTGTTTTATTTCCATTCTCTCTACCAAAGACCTGCACTTTCTTTAAGGCACAAAGTAGGCAGGCAAGTTCTGACTTAGAGTGATGTTTCCTTTATTTTGAATCCCCTTTATACTTTGTATATAGCTGTCCTACAATACAAGGCAACTTTATCTTTGTTTTAGGTATTTTCTAATTGTTTGTAATGTCTTGTATGTACTTTCACTCTAACTCATTCATCATGAATAGATTCTTTTGCTGCCTTGTGGCCCCTACCAAAACTTACTAAATGGATCCTTTTATGCTATAGAAATTTATAACCTACAACTTTGTTTCACAGTACTCTGTCTTCACAGACTCCAACACTACTGTCACTCTGCCCTGGCTCACCCTCAAGCCAGCTGGATCTTCTGCCACCGCTGTCTCACCAGGACAGGACTCCAGTGATCGATGCAGCTCATCGATGGCCTCACTTGTGACTTTCCACACTGCATAATAGTGATCTTGGTTTCTAGGGCCTGCAGACAAATAGGTGTTACCCAAAGATGGCACAAGTGCTGTGGCTTGGCTACAGCTGCAAAACAGCAATTACTCATTTGTCAAGTGGTGGATCTTTATTGACTAAAAATTCTTGCCTCCAGGCTCACCTGCCCTCACAGACTTCTCTGTTCTCATTCTCTGTTTGTGTTTATAAACACAAAAACAATAACTGTAACATTGGACAAAATAATAGAAAGTATAATGAAAAGATAAGCCACCTCTCTTTCTTTCTTCCTTTTTTTTTTAATGCTTAATTTTTTTTATTTGGACTAATTTTACATGCTTATATCTGGTAATCTGACCAACTACTACTTTGAAGACAATATGCAACATAACAGCCATTGTTTTTTTCTTAATTTATTTTAAAAATAAAAGAAGGAAAACATATTAACAAACAGACATCCATTTACAAAATAGCATAGGAACAATACAAGCAATACAGAGTTACAGACAAAGTGGTAGGAAATTAACAATGGCTGTTGTATTACTATTGATATCTTCAAAGTGGTTTCTCAGGAAAACAAATAGAGACATGCAAGACAGATCAAACAGTAATCATTAACTGTTTCTTCCTTTTTTTCTTTTGTATTTCTGCAGTGCTGGAGATAGAAACCAGGGCTTCGCACACGCAAAGAAAGTGCTTTATCAGTGAGCTACACCCAGTCCCATTCTTGATATTTTTGATAGTTTATTTTCCAGCTTTGAAAAGTTGGCAGAGAAAAAGTAACATCACCCAGTATTTTAGGAAGAAATGATCCCTGGCTGAAAAGAAAAAAAAGCCAGCAAAAAAAAAAAAAGGCCGGGGTAGAAGTCATTGTTGAAGTCTGAGTATACAGGGAGGGAGGCCCCCAGTGTTCAGGTCATGGGCTGACTACTACTGCACTACTGTTAGCCCATTCATTCTATACAGATGACTTTTACAAGAAGTTAGTTAATAACAACAGGGACCTTGATTGTCTGCAATTTTAGGGATAAAGCATTCCAAGACAAAGTGTTCTGGACAAATGAACACCAATTAAACGCTAAAATGTTTTAGAACTATCTTAATGAAATTATTTCCAAGATATATCACATGTATTTTATCATAATAATTTAACATAATGTAATGGTTCTCTAGGTGACTCAGTCACCATTATTTTATGAAACGATACTGTAACATGGCAATGTTTTCAAAGGGCCTGAGTAACCAAGTCTTCTATGATACTTGAACAAGTTGGCTTTCTCATTTCCTTCTAGAGTGGCCTTAACCTTCAAATGGCTCCACATCTATTTCTCACCCCTTTGCTAATACTTAATACTGTCCTTCAACTTTTTACATCTCTAGCAGTTCTTCAGTGGGAGAAATTTGGCTTTTCTATGTAGTTCCTGCCAGGCAACCTGAGCTTCTGTCTCCAGACTGCAAACCAGCTCATAAGATGACACAATTAATCTATTTAGGACCTTCATTCTGCAAAGTTGTCTGGGAAGTTTTCAATGGAGATGCTTAGCTGTACAGGGGGTTACTTTTCTCTGTGGGTCTGTAAGTTACTGGTTTTCAGTTATATCACTCTTCTGCTCTGCCTTAGCACACACTCATCCACATGCCGGTCTACCTACCTGATAATAGTATTTGCTAGAGTTTTCACTCACAGGCATTGACAGGTGAGTTCTATGTTGGCCACTTGTCTGACTGATGAGCATACAATGGTACAAGGCAGACACAGTCTCTGGGCCCACAGGGATCTAAGCAACACTGTACAAAGCTCTACAAAGTATTATGACCTTAATTTGCATGTGACTTTCAATTCTAGAATGGCCTCTCCCTTCTCATGGGTAAAGACACCTGTTAGTTAACATTTAACTCACAGGGTAGCTCTTCCCAGGAGCTTAGATCCTACCTCCAGCAGCTCCCTGACAGGCTGCCTTCAGTCCTAGAGATCCCAGAGGCTGAAGATCATGACCCGGAAGGGGTTGGGCAGGCACCACTTGGGGAGGGTCAGTGGCAGCTTTGGTGAAGTTGCTCTGTTTTGATGCTTGAGCATTACTATTCTCATTAGCTCCTACTCAAGAAACAAGGAAAGAACAGATTAAAGTTGATAAGAGCAAGTAAAGGAATTGTCTGTGTGGAGGTAAGCTTACTGCCAATCCAATAGGCTGGGGAAGGCCTCATAGAGAACATAGTGTTTTAACAGTACTTAAACAATGGCAAAGACAATTTTAGTCACAAAAAATTGGAGATAGTTTTTTATAAATTGTAGGTATAATGTAAAAGAAAGAACAAAAGCAGACAGTAGAACAGAAAGGTGAATGGATCAACACATTCTTTATCAAAATGTCTCTTTTCAGGTTTAAGAAAACCCTGAGTCCTGGGGCATAACCCACTTACCTTGCTCTGGGGAGAGGGTCAGGGCACCAAGTGCTTCTTCCAACACCTGGATTTGCTTTAATAACTTCTCACCCTTATCTGGAAGAGCCTGGATGTTCACTGATGCCAATGTGCTCTGAAAAACAGATCCTATCAAATGGATTGTTCCTGCCCAGTTGTTAGAGGGTGGCTTCAGATTAAAACTAAAATTATGGACTTTTAACTATGTGTGGAAAAACTGGGCTTTTTTTTTTTAATCCAGCTGGCTTATAAACCCTTACAAATATAAACATAGGAAAAGTGAGAAACTTAAACATCCACCTATACAACCTTCCCAGGGTTGCCATAAAGCTCTTCGGATAGTGTCTCCTAGCTGCCCACAGCAAGTAATCCTTTGCTCTGAGAAACAAAGCACAAGCCATGAGTTACCTTCTTTTGTCTGAGCTGTGTGGTAAGGTACACATGCTGGGCTGCTGAGCTGGAGGGTTCTACCTTGCTGGAAATACTTGTGGCTATAGGTATTTTTCTTTGCGCACTTTGATCAGGGAGGGGAAGATTGTCCTTCTTTTCTTTGTCCATCGTCGAGGCAAAGAGTAGTGGGCTCTCTGGCCTACCAGAAGCTAAAGCAACATCATCTTCCTCACTATCATCACTGCTAGAGGCAGCCTCTCCCAGAGAAAGCCCTGGTGCCACTGGTCCTTTCTGATCAGGCCCATGGGCTTCCACCTGGGCCTGGCAATGCTCCCGGGGGAGCCTTTTCTGGAAGTTCTGTGTAGTTGGGCCATCCTTTGCCTCTGATTCCTTAGCCTTGCAGTTCTTGAGGTGAGCCTTGCTGAGGTGTCCCTCTTTCTGGGGCTGGTTTACTGGGTTCTGACAGTGAACAGTTCGAGGTAGAAGCTGGGCTTTCTTTCCTCTCAGAAGGTCTGATTTGTTTTGGACATCCTGAAATTCACCATCTGACTTCTCCTGAGGAGACACGGATGCTGCTCTCAGTTCATTTCCATTGCGCTGTTCGGAGGCATTTCCTTCAGGCTCCTCCTCTCCACACTGAGCCTCTATTCTTTCCCCTTGCTCATTCTCTTGAACTCCAGGTTGCTTTTTCTTTATCACCAGGCTACATGAGAGGCCTTTCTCCATCTGGCAGTTAGAGTCAGGCTTCTGCACCTTCTTTTGATCTAAGAGCTGGTCTCCCTTTTCCCTTGGCTTCCTATCATCTGGCTTTTTCTCACCTTCCCTTTGGATGGACTGTTTCCAAAGAGTTGGTTCTCGATTCTTGTCAAGCACCTTGAATGGGTTTCTCAGCTGGCTGGAAGGATGAGGAAATGGCTCAGAGGTGTGACACTTACTGGTGACAGGATGTTCTTTAGAATTAGGATCCTAGGGACAATGAAAATAATTGCAATGTAAAACAACGCAATCTGTGTATCTAGAGTACTCCTTTTTTCAGAGAAAATGGAAATACAATACAAGTGGCTTACTATTTCTGAACATTTCTGGTATCATTTTTCCATCTAAAAAAGAACAGGTGTTAAACTCACAAAGACTTGGTTTCTTAACTTTCAATGCTTGGTTCCTTCTCTGTCCATGATCAAACTTTTCTAAGCCTGGAGGGAAAGTCAGACTAAACCAAAGTGGTTTTTATGACCCAATAGCCACAATGTATATTCTTTAGGAAAACCAATCTCTCAAGATGAACTTGTCCCCAAACCTAAACACTGACTTACTATACTTACTTTGATGTTTGGCTTTAAGAAGATTTCACTGGAGGAAATACAGAACCAAGATCTAAGCCATATCTTTGCCCAGGTAAGTACTATCACTTCCCCATGTCTAGCTTCCCATGTATTGGATATCTGTAAGGTCTGTCTTTGTTTTACCATTCTAGGTGCTTATGAGTTATATTTAGCTTATTCCAAAAGTTAGTCAAGAATATCTGATTTTTTTCCTAACTAGGACAGTACTGAATACACTTAATATCCTGAAAAATATTTGAATGAGTGAAATAGGAGACATAAAATCCTGACTATAACAAATGGTTGGGGCTGAGGATTTAGCTCAGCAGCACTGCCCGGCAGTGCTGTATTTCCTCCAGTGAAATCTTCTTAAAGCCAAACATCAAAGTAAGTATAGTAAGTCAGTGTTTAGGTTTGGGGACAAGTTCATCTTGAGAGATTGGTTTTCCTAAAGAATATACATTGTGGCTATTGGGTCATAAAAACCACTTTGGTTTAGTCTGACTTTCCCTCCAGGCTTAGAAAAGTTTGATCATGGACAGAGAAGGAACCAAGCATTGAAACACAAGTTCATGAGTTCAATTCCCGGTACCGGGGAAAAAAAAAAAGGTCCAAAAAAAAAAATGGTTCTTTGAATTATAGTCTCTTTAGGATCTATCCTGCATAAAGAAAACTCTTTCAGATCCAATTCGAAGAAGACTACAGGTTTACATGGACTGCAATGTCTTTTCAGTAGGTGCTGTACTTAACAGTTTTAACACAGATCTGAAAACAGATGAACAATTCCTACCTGCCATGGAACACTTCCACACCATCGTTTCCCCTCTTTCTTACTTCTAGTGCATCGGAAGAACAACCTAATGAAGTATAAAGTACAAATAATCAAGGCTACAAAAAGGCTTTAAAATTTGAGCTTATTTTTAATCTAAGGAAATGTCTTACAACTATCTGATCCTGGCTTTGGGATGTCATCTGAAACCAATTACACTAGTAATTTGATTCAGTTCTCATCCAATTCAGTTTGTGACCAGAACTGTGCAAAGAATTAAATTCATGAACTGAGTGAAGCACCACTGTATATACATAAGAAGTTTTACTGAAGGGTGAGCGGCACACACCTATAATCCCAGCACTCTGGGAGGCTGAGGTAGCAGAACTGTAAACTGAGGCTCCACCTGGATAATTTAGTGATTTGGCAAGATCTTGACCCTGTATTAAAATAAAAATTGAAAAAAGAGCTGGGCTGGGGATGTAGCTCAGTGCAAAGGCCCTGCACTCAATCCCCAGCACCAAAAAAACAAACAAAAAAACCTTTACTGCACAAGACATTTTAAAGCCTAGGAAATCAAAGAATAAAGATGATATAACCACAAAGCATGCACAGGTCTGTTGTTTTCATTCTGTAAAAAACACTAAAATGGAGACATTGATCAGCAATGGCTGCTACCGTCAAAAGAAGAGAGATCACCAAACATTGTGCAGCTGGTAAGGATGCCACAATAATACTACCTATAAAAGTATGTTGAAAAAACATCCTTCAAAACTAAAAAGGAACCCGAATCTGGTCAGACTTCTAAATCCAATTACCAATTCACAGGAAATACAAAGAAAGGAAAGAACATGCAAAACTAGACCATGGGGAATATAACCTACAAAATTTTGACACTGGGAAATATTATAGGACAAACGCCTTATTATCTTTAACAAGTTACAATATATCTCTTTATTCACAACTGTGTCTTGCCTTTTGGTTAAGTACTACTGAATAAAAGAGAATGATTTTCTTCACTGCTTAAAATGGTTCCTAAAAAGTTTTAGCCACTTAAGAGTTTTAATACATACTTTGTTTAAACAGTAATGTACTCGATGGAAAAGTATAAAAAGGTAGTGAAAACCACCTTCCAATACCCTATTTGCCCAATTTACCCTCCTCCCAATATGTAACCATTCTTATTGTTTTTTTTTTTTATCTTTCTGGAGATTTTCAAATGCACATTAAAGTCAATACAAATATATATATTTATTTTTTTCCTCTTCTGCACAAATGGGTACCATAATACAAGATGAGTAGGTCTTATCCAAAACTCTGAAATACTTCAAATTCCAAACCTTTTGAGCACCAGTATGACGCTACAGTGGAAAATTCTATATTTTAAAACTTTGTTTCATGCAAAAAATTATTTAAAACACTGTAGTAATTACCTTTGGGCTATATGTGTAAGGTATATATGAAACAAACTAATTTCACGTTTAGATTTGGGTCCCAACCCCATGATAGCCGCATAAGCAAATATTCCAACATCTGAAAAACTTTGCAACCTGAAAATATTCCCAGTCTCAAGCACTTTAGAGAAGAAATACTCAACCTGAACTATATTTTGCCATTCTTTAAAACTTAATATGCTTTGGATATTTTTCTCTAAGAACATGTATATAAAGGACTTTTTCAAATATATATTTTACAGATAGTTTTCCACTTAAAGATCTTGTATTATTTTTAACCAAACCCTCCTTATGGGCAATGAACTCTTTACTGGAAGATTTCAACAATAGTATCTGTTTTACTTTTTTAAATATATATTATTAGTACATGTTTGTAGTACGTTATGTTCATTGTGGGGACTGGCATATGTATATAACACATCTTAATTCTTTTTAAGTCCCTTTACCCTCCTCTCCATTCCCATTTGCAAAAGATCTATTGCCCTGTTTCCTATCATCTTTTATTTTGCTCTTTATTTGGGTTGCTATTTAAGTTGTTATTTGCTACACTTTGGGTTTCTCATACAAGATAAATCATGTGATATTTAAGCTTATGTGTCTGATTTATTTCAGTTAACATTATGGCCTCAAGATATATACATTTTCCTACAAATGATTCAAATTTGTCCTTCTTTATGCCAGAGTAATACTCCATTGTGTAGAAATACCATATTTTCTTTATCCATTCATCTGCTAA
Organism: Chinchilla lanigera; assembly: GCF_000276665.1. Taxonomy (NCBI): domain Eukaryota; kingdom Metazoa; phylum Chordata; class Mammalia; order Rodentia; family Chinchillidae; genus Chinchilla; species Chinchilla lanigera. The sequence goes on along the minus strand of NW_004955435.1, from coordinate 20,178,505 downwards.
CAGACAAATAGGCCACTTTCAAGCTTTATCTATTACGAGTTGTACTACTATAAACGTGTACTACTATAAACATGTGTGTGTCATTGTACTATGATATCTTTCAACTGTTTCAAGAAGATCTCTAGGAGAGGCATAGCTGGGTCAAATAAATTTTTATTGCTGGGTGTGGTGGCGCACACCTGTAATCCCAGCACTCGGGAGAGGCTGAGGCAGGAGGATTGTTACGAGTTTGAGACCAGCCTGGGCTACAAAGTGAGCTCAAGGCCAGCTTGAACTGCATAACAAGACCCTGTCTTAGAAAGACAAAAAACAAAAACAAATAAATTTCTATTTTAAAATCCAAGCCAAGTAGACTTTCAGGACAAGAGTTAGAAAAAAAACGAAAAAACAACATATATTGAACATTTACTATCTGCTAGGCATAGTGCTCAAATGCTTCAGTTATATTTTTAACTAAGAGATCTAGCAAAGTATTAAATTGATTCTTCTTAGGATAAAAAGTTCCTATCTGTTATGTTTACTAAATTTTAAATCTACAAAGGAGATAATGGAAATATATTCTCAAAGAGACAGAAATATTGGTTCTACTTATAGGAGAACATAATTTTTGCAACATATTTATTAACTGTTTCTCAGGACAAAGGTTTTAAAAAATAATGATGATGAATCCCGCTAGAGGAAGCCAGATGTCCTCAATCCTACTTCTTCACCAGAAAACAAGTCCTGCTTCTTATTACAGGTAACTGTCAGTCCAGCAGGGCATGTCAGGCACATTCACTTCAGCAAGGTGGGGATTTGCTCAGGCTCCAAAATGCTCTCCTCTGGAAGTTTAAATGCCAGCCCTTGCACATAATCAGCTCTGAGTCATTAGACACCCTACTTGACTGCCCCCTGTGGCAGTTTCCTTTTCTGTAAACTAATGAAGTCATAATAATAGCACCTACACCACTCCAGTTGGTCAGTATGAATATTAAATACATCAATGCATGTAAAGCTAAATCATGAGCTCATTCTTGCCAGCCATTATACTTATTCCTGTATCCACATTTCTGCTCATGCTGCTTTGCCTGGAGCACTTTTTTTATCCTTTCCTCTGTCAAAATTTTAAAGTTCACTCAAGGCCAAGCATTAAGTCTCAACTACTCCATATTCTTAACCTTAGTCCTTTACTGTGGGTCCTGAGAGTCATAGAACCATCTGGCATCTGAACACATTTGATTTAGTGTCCTAACTGCAGGTCAGACTGCTCCCCCATCCTGGTGTGTCAAAGGGTCCTCAGGGGTACAAGTCCACATCCTTACATGGTCAGCATTGCAAAAACATAAAGTTGGGTTTCTGTCTTATTTGTTTACACTAAAATTCAAAATGAAACAAAAATCTAAAAAACAAAATTCTAGTGTCCTAGGGAAAAACAGATAGTTCTGTAATCCTACTGTGAAAGAGGCTTTTCTAAACATCACATAAAACTCTAAACCTGACAGATAAAGCATTTAGTAATTTGACCACATAAAAGTTTTAAATTCCCATATCGTAAAACTACTCCAGGGAAAATTATAAGACAAAAGGCAAACGGGAAAAAGTAAGTCACACAGATTACAAAGGGCTAATATTCTTTACATACAAAAATTCCTTCCACCGTGTAGTACAAAGCATGATACTCTACATTCCTAATAAGTCATGCCTTTATCAAGTGGGGTTCTTCGTGACTGGTGGGGCCTGAGGGCCTTCTGCATGGGTCTGGCGCAGGCCCAAACATCTCTCTATCATCAACCTCCTGGTTACATCGAGGTGGATACTCTGCAGGTCAGTTTCATACAAAACCCAAGTCAAGGGGTTTTTAGACATGTAAAGATTCAGGTGTTGTTAAAAATAAAATACTCTGAACATCCTACCACAACCCGTGAAAAATACTAAAACTTGTTTGGCAAAGGAATACAATATGTCCATCTATTTTGATTCCCATATCCTTGAAATAATAACAAAGAGAGGAAAGAACTTGAACTCAGGAGCTCGATGACAATGTCCAACACTTAAGTACAGTGTATGCTGCACTATTAATGTCAAAGCAAGATTTGTTCCCTTTGGTTCTCTTGAGAGACTATCTTAGTTTTCTTTATTGTGCATACACTGAGGGCCAGTCAAATGCTGGTGAGTGGTACCATCTGCTGTTTAAATAGGAGAACTACACACAAATGCTGTTACACTGCAAGGCATGAAAATAGGTGTCTTAGCCTCAGTTTACACTTTACTTCCATTACTGCACCTATCTATCCTAGCTCCTTTAGGCCAAATATGGTCTTAGAGGGTATAAAATACTTAAATTCTTGAAAAGAAAATTCAGTTTTCATGAAGGAAAGGAAGAAGTCCCCAAAGTCATTCTCCAGAGTACAGAATGTCCAGCTAAATACTCTTACTCTCTGTTACAGTCTGAATTTCAGCCTGTATTACCTATCATGGTACCTGTTTGGGTGTGTGTGTGTATGTGTGTGTGTGTGGTTTGTTTCTGTCTTTTAATGTGTTGTATGCTGAGAACTGTATTTTATTTGTTTTAAAAAAAACTTTTTAAAGTGCCAGTGTGTCAGTAAATACCTCCTAGTAACAGTGTCCTCGATGATTTGAGCTAAAAAATATGTGTAGTATACTTATACATAAGACATGGTTAGTCCATTGCTCTTTGTTAGCAATATATCCAAATCCTCTACTGATGTTACCTTTCCCTTCTTGTCTTGCTTAGTAGAAACTGATCACCCAGAAATTCCATCTTAGTGACTATTTCCTGAGCGATGACAATATGCACAACAGACTGGGTACATCCTACATATTCTGAGTTCTCACAACCTGGAGAAGCCAGGATGACTATCACTGCTGCTCCAGAAGAGAAAGTGGCGGAAAGACACTTATGAATTCTAATTCTCTGTGAAGAAATTTTCTCTAGCCTAAATGCACTCAAATCACTCCCCACTCCCTCATTCACATCCATGTCTTTTAGGGAAGACGCCATTTAGAATCAGTTATAGGTTTGACTCCCGCAATGTCACTTCATAAATATGTGACCTCAGATACCTTTTCTAACCTGTCTAGTGGCAATCTCCCCATCTAACTATAAAAATAGAGCTAATGAAACTATCAAAACAGATGGTTATGGAAGATAAGGAATAGCATGTCATTTACTAGGCATTTGATAGCAGCTATGCTTCAACTGTCTTTTTAATAGTGCTTTCACTATCTTCACTTTGTAATCTTCATAGTTCTTTTAATGCAAATTGGAAATCCTGCAGCTGTCTCTTACCACATACAAAAGAGGCTCCCCAATAGTAAGCACATATGTAATTTTTTTTTTAATCCTTCATACAGAACTATATCACCAACCATTTCATTATTATTTGTTTTGTGAGAGGGTCTCACTAAGTGGATAAATGGTCCAGGATAGGCTCAAACTTTTGACCCTCCTGCCTCAACTTCCCAGGGTGCTAGGATTCCAGGTTTGCACCACACATCTGGGTTGGATTGGAGAGATACAAAAAAATTTTTTTCTTAAATATTGTTGCGTATATGGCATGCATATGTTCCAGGTCATGACTAGCTGCTTGTTTGTATATAACTAATGTTAAACCATAGGGTTTAAGTCGTTACTTTGGCTATAACGCGTTCCTAAGGGTGTGTGATATTTGATAGTAAATTGTATCTGAGAGATACTTTAACTCTAATGTCTGTTTTATTACTATTTACCATCTGAAAGGGCTGGAGAAAATGTATCTGTCTCATAGTCCAAGAGATGCTGGAAAACTTTAGCAAACACTATTCAAGTCCAATGATGAAAAGATAAGAGTCAACTGTGAAATGAAAATGATTTAGAAATCTCATAAAGTTGTTACTGTCAGAACAAATAAAAAGACAGTCAGAAATTTTTACAGGTGTGCCTAAGCCTGTACACCTGAAACTTCAACTTCGAACACAAATTGAAATTGAATTGACATCATGGATACAGCTTTCTCAGCAAGCAAAAAGATGTGTTAGGTGCTACACATCCAACTCTAGACACTTACCAAAATATTTTTAGTAATCTTTTTTTTTTTTGAACCAGGAATTGAACTCATGACCTTGTGCTTGTTAGGCAGGCACTTGTGCCACTGAGCTATATCCCTGGCCCACCAAAATGTTTTTGCAAGTGTTGTGAAAAGTATTTATGCCTTCACAATAAGAATATTGTTTGCAGTCTTTGGCCATACCACCCTGAATGCACCGGATCTCATCTGATCTTGGAAGCTAAGCAGGGTCGAGCCTGGTTAGTACTTGGATGGGAGGAATACTGTTTGCAATGACTGCTGTAATGTTTTGCAAAGCCAAGTATTAAAGGTCCTGATTAATTAATGCTAAAGACATTGTTTATATATTTCCATTATTTGAAAAGAAGCGTGGTTTTTAATATTTATATTTCTTTGATAACGTCAAGATTGTAAATGTTACACAAAAATAATTGCAAATTTGCAGTGTTTTAAAAATTTTACTTGCATTTCAGCACATACAGTACTAGTGATGAATGTTTCTTTGATACTTGCATCCTATGCTGTGACTTTTTTTTTTATCATAACCTCTTTAGGATTAAGTGTCAGGAGGACACCAAGACTTCATGTAACAGAGGCTTACCAGCCCCACTGTACCAGCAGAAAACAATCCAAAAATAAAATTTAAAGTTCTACTTACAACAGCATCAAAAAATAAGGAATAAATATAAAAAAAGAGTATAAGAACTTAATAATTAAAACTATTAAACATGCTGAGAAAAAAATGTTAAAGTGATAAGTAGAATGTTTATAGACTGGAAAACTAAATATTGAAGTTTATTCCCCAGAAAATATTAAGTTCAATGTCTTCTGTGGAAATTAAAAAACTTGATTCTATATTTTATATGGAAATGCAAAGGTTCTAGAATAGCCAACACAATTTTGAAAATGAATAAAATTAGAAGACTCCTACTATTTTACCTGTTAATCAGGTAAGAATATGTAAACAGATCAATGGAACAAATTAGCAACCCCACAAATAGACCAAAACTTATGATCAAGGGGCTGGGGATTTAGCTCAGCAGCAAAAGCGCCTGCCTGGCAAGCGCAAGGTCGTGAGTTCGGTTCCCGGTACCGGAGAAAAAAAACAAAAAAAAAACAAAACAAAAAAAAAACTTATGATCAATTGATCTTTAACAAAATGTGAAGAATTTCAATACAAGAAAAGAAAATCTTCAAAATACAGTGCTAAAGTAATTAGATAACACACAAAAATAAATAAATAACTTCTACTGTACCTCACATGGTATTTGAGGTAGTTAATTTGAGGTAGATTGTGCAGCTAAATGAAAAAAACTATTTCAAGAAAAACAGGTAAAGCTCCTAGAAGAGATATCTGAAATTTCTTCTATTGGAGATATTTATGACCTTGAGGTAGGCAAAGATTTCACAAAAAGCACAAACTCCATAAAAATTAAAAACTTCTGCTCCTCAACAGTTCAGAAAATGAAAACCAGAGACTGTTAGAATATATTCTTAATACAACTATCTGCCAACGAACTTTTACAGAAAATACATAAAGAACTCTTCCAGCTCAATAATAAAATGACAAGTAACAAACTTTTTAAAATAGGCCAAAACTCTGAAAGTTACGCTGTATCATTCCATTTATACAACAATTTTGAAAAGACAAAACTTTAGAAATAAAGAACAGACTTATGGTAGCTGGGTGTGAGTAGGAAAGAAAGGAACAGAAGTAGATACACTTACATTAGGGTAACAGAAGGAGTCCTGTGGTGATGGGAACTGTTAGAATTGTGATTGTGGTGGTAGATAGGTGAACTATACATGTGTAAAACTATATAAAACTAAATATAAGCCGGGGTGGTGGCACTCTGCTGTGATTTTAGCTTCTTGGGAGACAAAGGCAGGAGGACATGAGTTCAAGACCAACCTGGACAACTTGGTGAGACTCTTGCCATTCATTCATTCAAAATAAGAAAGGGTGAGGGATATAGCTCAATATGAAAGGTCTGCCAGTTTCTTAAAAAAAAAAAAGGTCTGAGGCCAATCCCTAATAGCACCAAAAAAAAAAAAAAAAAAAAAGGCAAAAAAAACAAATAAAAATAACTCACCAAACACACACATACAAAATTAGTACCAGTAAACTTATCTTTACCAGTAAGATCAGTGGACTATGTGAACGTCAATATCTCAGTTGTTTTACAAATATTACTGCTGGGGTAAAGACTACAAGGATTTCTCTGCATTATTTCTTAACACTTCATGTGGATCTAAAATTACTCAATAAAAATTTTAATTAAAAATAGGTAAAAGATTTAAACAGATACTTCACTAAAGACTTTTCTGATGGCAAGCATATAAAACACACGGTACATTCCTAAAGAGAATTCAATTTAGCAGTCAAAGAATGAGTTACTGATATATACAATACGATAAATTTATCAGACATTAAGCAGAAAAAAAATCATATAGAAGAGTGCATAAAGAATAATTTAATTTATATGAAGTTCAAAAACAGGCAAAACAAATCTAAAGCAATAAAAACCAAAACTAATTGCTAAGTGCAAATTGGTGGAATTAAAGAAATGTAGAAAATGAGATTTAATGGCCTGGTATTTTGACTTGGGTCTTGGTCATATGAGTGGGTGTACATATTTCTCAAAACTCAACCAGTTGAACTCAAGACCTGTGCAGCTTAACTATATGCATTAGTCAATTAACAATTCTGAAGTTAGTACTTCAATACCTACGCATTGGGGTGGGGGTACTGACACCTACAATATAAAAATACTGAAATGCACAGAATGTCATACAAAGACAACCAAAATCCAGCCCTTGTTTTCTTAGTCAACCTTATCTCTTGAAGTTCTCCTTAAATACTAAACTGGGGCTCAGTGGTGGAATGTGTGCTTAGCATGCATGAGGTCCTAGGTTCAATTTCCAGCAGTGCAACAGATAAATAAATATCTGCTAAATTATTCCCAAACCAAATTCCCTGAAGATGTGATTTTTTTAATGCCGTGATACACTAATGTAAAGTATTAAATTATTAAATATGACCCCTTTCTAACACCAAGTAAATTCCTAGTTATCTTTCAAAAAGTTCAAGACAAATACCATCTTCCATCTATATGCACTTCCCTGCCCTTCCCAAGTTCCATATAAAGGAAGGGAAACTATAATTTATGGTGTATTTAACATATGCTACAACTTGTTATATATTATCTCATTCTACTACCAGAATTAAAAGCTGACAAGTTAGTGGCTATTGGTGGGTGGGCTGATGTTATTGGCTACCTGAGAGTTGCAGAAGAACAATGGTAGAACTGTAGCCACAGGCCAGGCTCCTCAGATTGACCAGCTGTTCAGCAGTTAGAGAATGATAGCCCCAAAGATACCCAATAATACAGAAATACTGTCTGTTTTAAATAACTTTTAAAAGACATTCCAAAACTATACCTAGCTGCAACTCTTTTAAAGAAAACAACAGAAAAGGAAATACATTTTGATATTCCTTTTGAACCCTTACCTGTATTCTTTCTTGTCCTGTGGTAGATACAAACCCTGAAGCTCTACCACAAAATCCTCATGAAATAAACAATGGGAAACAGGAATGCTGGAGGAAAAAAAAAGGAAAACATTTCATCTTAGGAGCCAAAGCCAGAGGTCAACATCCTAAAGTCAAATACAAACTATAGGTTTTAAACCATGAATCTGGGCTGGGGATATAGCTCAGCAGCACAGTGCCTGCCTGGCAAGTGTGAGGTTGTGAGTTCGATTCCCAATACCAAAAAATAAAGAAATAAAGAAACCAAGAATCTATGCATGGCCTCCCTTGGCTTTGTAAATCCCACACATCGTTACATCCAAGTGCCTGCCTCTGGGAGGAGAGTCCACAGATTCCATCTTTCCTCACTTTCTCAAATAAAGCATGACAATAAACGCCTTTTTCTTGGTAACTCAAAAGTTTACAGCTATACTGTTGCTTGACCAACACTGTGACACTCACCGAGGCTGGCAGAGAGAACCTATGTCAATTTTCCTCATTACCCTTTATCATTTAATAGCCCCACAGCTGTCACTTAGCATTATTCACATACCTACTAATAAAACCCTATTAATTTGCTACTTGATTGGTATAAGTTTTTAATCTACACCACAACTCATAAATAATTTATGCATCTGAAAGTATGCAGGCTTGAGTTAAGGTCTAAAGTATGCTCTCATGACTTCTGAAACTTTTTTTGGCCTATATCCTGATTATCAGCCATATTCCAAATATATCATGTTTATAAAAAAATTGTCCTCAATAAGGTATTATTGTACTCATCTGTATACCAGAACCTTGGTATGATATTCTTAAGAGCATGTTTCTCTTAATGTCTTATGTCACTATCAATGTTCAATTCCTGTAAACCTGAACATGTTTATGTCTCACAAAATTTGAGCTGGGTACTGAATCAAAAAGGCTCAGTGTATTTAGAAGGCAGAAATAAATAGCAAACCCTGATATGACATGTTGTTTTGAAAGCAAAACAAAGATACACATCACTTAACTCATGTAAGGGAAATATGAGAAATTAATAAGCAACTTGAAAGGCTGCTTTTTTTTTCTACTACCAATACCCATTATGTACTTTATATACAATATGAAGAAAATAACTTTGCTCTGCCAAGTTCAGCCGACCCCAGGAAAAATGAAGACTGTAGACACCTAGAATCGTAAAACATGTATACTTGAGAAAAGTATTAATTTTCCCCACCTTAGGATGCATAGCATTTATGGGCCTCAGCTTTCAAGTAAAACCAGAATACTGAATCAGATCTCTGATGTTTCTTTCAGCGCTGATCTTTAAAGAAATTTACTTTTTGGATAATCAATCTCAACGTTTAGATTCTGAGAATCCTATTTTAAAAAATAGAAAAGCCCAAAAACTTAGCCACCAGTGTTTTAGAATCAATCACTTAAAAATGGTTTGCTCTAAAACTAGTGCAAGAGAAGGACAAACATTTTGGACTCCGCCTCCTGCAGTCTCACTTGTTGAAAGAGTTTGGTGGCGATGCTGTCGAAGCAGGAGAGGGACCCGGCTAAGGCCTGAAGAGTGACTAGAAACCTAGAGCTGGAAGAGTCGGGAAAGATCCCAGTGTGGCGGGATCCTTCATTTTACAGGTGCAGGGCTCTGCGATCCAGGGAGGGAAAATCACCAGCCTCGCATCACACAGCCAGAATTGACGGAGCGTCTTCCGGGCACGCCCGGAAGCCCTGGCATTACCAACTGCTCCGCGGCCCGGGCACTGCAGGCAGCAGGGGACCGCCTCGTCTCGGGAGGCTCGGCGTCACGGTCACAGGGAGCCGCGCCCCGCCGGAGACTTACTCAGTGGCCTGCACGAAGCCGCACGTGTCCTCCCGGCACACGTAGAAGCTCTTTCCCTTATTCGGGCCATCGCGAACACCCGTCTTCAAAAAGCAGAAATTCTCTGAGGAAACAAGATCAATAATAATTATGCCATGCTAGTCCGGCAAGCCCCAGGAAACCCCAAGACTCTGAGCCCTTACCATGCTCTGGGCACTTAACTACTTCCATAACTCCTTTCAGATCTTCCAAGGAAGCTCGCCTTGGCTTCCGCCTTTTACTCTGCCCCGCCTAGTTCGGGAACCAATCACCACTCACCTCCGACCCAGGGCCTTGGCCCCCCCCACCCTGTCGAGTATCAGCCAGTCATATAGGTAGTTCGCTCATCTCCAACCAATCACAGCCGCCCTCAAGTTTGCGCGCGCTGAGGTCAAACGTAGAGTGAGGGGGCGTGGCTGAGGAGGCTGAGAAATTTAGGAGCTGTCCTGGCCTGTGGAGGCGCTGAGGTTAAGATTTGAAGGTAGGAGAAGAGAAAGGGCCGGACTGAGACTGAGGGGACTCTTCGTCAAATACTGAGACCAAAAGGCGGCCCTAGAGGGAGCACGAGTTTGGCGGCCGTCTCAGAACCGGGCCCGACGAGGGCACAGCCACGGAAGTGGCGGTGCGGGAGCTGCGGAGTGCCGGGCAGACCCTGGGCTGCCGTGATGTATTGTAAAGCTCGCTAGGCGAGCACGGAGGCTGCTGTAGGGCCCACAGAGAGCCTTGAAATATTTGTAGCGCTGTGCTTCCGGCACACGTCGCTCCGCTCAAGCTGGTGAAACGGGAAGCCCCGTATGCGAGCTTCCCCGCAGCTCGCCAAGTCAGCGAGTGAGCGGTCGGTGGACGCGGACACGAGTCCCAGGCCCAGGCTCAACACCTTTTGGACCACGCCGCTGCCTTCCGCGGGCACCGGGTGTCCTCTGGGCGCTCTGAGGGGAGGACCCGAGTTATAAGTTTCAAAATGCAAATCACAGGGAAGAAATAGATTGTTATCCTTGAAGGCGAATTTTGCTTTGTGTATTTGGTATTTTCAAACTTTTTTACTAGCATGCCTTTGTAGTTTTAAAAATCAAGGATAAAGTTAAGTAAAAGGGACTGTATTTGAAATTGTAATAATTTCCATTTGTTCCCGAAAAGTGAGAAATAGATACCGAGGTTTGTTACAAGAGAGATGGCTTCATATTTCAGCAGTTGAGAACCATATGTCACAGACAGATGGTGTTGCACATGCGACCGTTAGGACAGGAGGACAGAAAATCTGTAATGTCTAGGAAATCTTGGCTGTGTGGTAAGTGTAAATGTTACGGGGTCCAGAGGCAGAGAGACAAAGCAGGGGTATCACTTACTACTTAAATACTGCTTACTGAATGGCTTTTGGTGTGTCCCATGTGAAGTAGGTGCTTGAGAAATGGAAAATTCGTTTATTTACACTCTCACAAAGTTTAAACAACTCTGCTAACCACAAGGAATTTATTCAGTGGAGGAGGCTGAACCAGCACATATGGAACACTTAAATAACAATATAAAATGGTATTTAAATCTCAAGATGAATGGAGTTAGCAGTAAACTCTGTAGGATTAGAGAAAAGGAGTGTTTGGAATTTCCAAAGTGGAATTAATATGTACATAGCTTCCCCTCTGAAACACTACAGGTAAATTGAGATAAGACAAAGCAAAAATAAATTAAAAAATAAATAGGTAGAGGCATTTTCATTATTCCCAGATTGCAATTCTTGCAACTGAGAGATTTTAATGTACACTTATTATTATTATTATTATTATTATTATCATCATCATCATCATCACTATTACTGGTTTTGGTTTTCTGAGACAGAGTCTGTAGCCCAATCTGCTCTTGAACTCACTATGTAGCACAGGTTGGCTTTGAACTTGAGATCCTCCTGCCCTGGCATCCCAAGTGCTGGGATTATTGGCATGTGCCACCACACCCAGGTTAATGTACATGTTTAATAGATGTTGTATGGAGAGATGTAGAATATAAATACTATATTTCTACAAAGAGGAGTGCAGTAATTCTTTCTTGAACAATGCCATTAGACAAAATCGGGGCCTCAAATATTGCATGAAGGAAGATCTTTTCCTTTTAAGTACCAAAGCTGTTATCTCAGGGTCAACCCCCCAAAAGTGTGCACAAATTACAGAGAAAGTATTTCTTCAATTTTGGCTGTGCTGGGTCAAAATGTTTAGCATATCTCAGCTAATCATCTTTCAAAATATAACATGGATGAAAGATCATCATAACCAGACACATCTTTAAATTTTATGCCTTCTGGTATAAATTATAGTGAATTATAAAATATATACTTTTCAGAATATATATATTAGTTTATATATTCATTTTTAGTCTTGTATACATATTTCATGTTCATATTTTTAATTAGTCTACATACCCCTGGAAAGATCTTGAAAACTATGCTTTATCAATTTCTAATTTGAGTCAAATTTGAGAGTTTGAGTTTTTTTTTCCTGGAAGCTTGATTTATTCAAAATGAATGCTTTGACTAAGTCCTGGCTCTCGATGGTTTAAATGTACAGGTTGGTGATCCAATAAATTCTTTCAGAATTTGTCTGGTGAAACACAAAGCATATGTTGGAATTATTTTAAAACTGGATTGTGATAACAGCTACACTAACACTCATAGAACTGTATACTTTAAATAGGTGAATTCTACACATCTCAGTTACAACTCAGTCAAAGCTATTTTTAAAAATATGTAAGCAGTACCAAGAGGTCTGCATGGAAAGTAAAAGCTAAAATTAATCATCTTGATATGTTAATATTCCAGAGAAATATTTTAATGGTTAACGAAGTAAACTACAGAATAGAAATCCTTTAATTTCAGATGCTGTTGATTCTTAAGCAATCTGATTCTCTGACCTATAGAATAAAACCCAGATGATACAAGCACTCACTTTAGTTCTTGGGAAAATGAAAGAAGTATATTGGGTTAGCACTGTGCTAGCTGGCATATATTAACTTGCCAGGGAGCCATAAGATACCAACAGTGAGAGAAAGCTAGAACAGATATATCTTGACATCCTTGTCACTTTCATTTTTAAATAATAACCAATTCCAGTTTTCAAGTGACTTGTAAAATTCTAGCTGCTATGCAATTTTTATTCATTATTTTATTTTAAAAATTGAGTTGTTCAAACGTGCTTTTCCAATCAGGTGACAATTGCAAGAATCTTTTTTTTCTTCTTCTCCTTTTCTCCAGTGCTGGATATCAAAATCAAGGCCTTGTCCCACCACTGAGCAGGCTTCAGCTACAGCCCGATGTTTTGTTTTCTGAGTTAGAAGTTCTCATTGGTGGAGAGGAGTAACCCGTTTTAACAAGCAGAAAAAGAATTTTTTGCCTATGAGCCACATTCTGAGAGGGAAGGCTCTTACATCTGATCTTTTTTTTAGGTATTTTCTGAGATAAGCCCTTCCACTGCATTGCAGCACTGGGTGCACACAGCTACCTGAGCAGTAGGTTGTCTTTCATCCCCATTTTAAAGATTTAGGATATGATGCTAAAATTTAGAGCAAGACCATCATCCTGGTCACCGCCTTACAGAGCCTCTCCTAGAACTTTGGAGCCAGATAGGGCCCGTAGGTTAATGTCCTGGCTCAGAATCATAAGGCTGACAGAAACGAATCAGGGACTGGAAGCTATTTTTTTGATACTCCCAGTACAGTTCTTCCCACTAGAGTATTTTTGTAAAACAAATTATTTAGAGGTTCATTTGGATATTTAACTTAATTTTAAATAATTAATCGCCAAAATTGTGGTATACAGACATGGCTCAACAAATCCAAGACTAAAGATGTGGGGGAAGCCCTGCCATTTTATAAATGATCACTAGGTAGCAGCACATTAACATAAAAACAAAACAACCACTCATCCTCTTTGGCTGTTTCATTTTTTTTGGCTCAAAGATATGTAATGGTAATTTAACTTCATTCCACTTTGTGGCTTTCAAATATATTACTATTTTAAACATGTCCTTTGACATAGGCATAATCAGAAGAATGATATAGTAAGAACAAATCTGCTTATAATCTGAAAAGCCAAGAGACTTCACAAATTCTTTTGTTCTACCAATATTTTGCAGTATTAGATTCCAAATTTCACTGTCCTTAAAATATTATACCAAAAGTAGTTCAAAGCAAGCCCTTCTTCTTTTTTGTAAGTGTACAATTTATTGTGTGTATGTATATTTTCCTTAGTAAAAGCTGCGCCACCAATTTAGTCTTAGAATATTTCTATCACCCACCCCCAATTCCCTTAAACCTTTATGTAATAAATCTCCACTCCCACCCCCAATCCCAAGGTATCACACTTATCAGATTTCTATCTTTATAACTTGGTCTCCTGAACATTTCATATAAATGGAATCGTATAACCTATCTATTGCTTATGGCTTTGTGTACATAATCCTGAGATTCATCCATGATGTGCCATGTAGAATTTCACTTCTTTTTATTAATGAATCATATTGCATTGTCTATATTTGCCAACTGGTATATATTTGCCAGCTGGTATATCTTTTTCCCTTTGGGTTTACCAGGAATAGTGTTGTTACAAACATTAACATGGAAGTTATATAGACTTTTGTTCTCATTCTTTCTAAATAGATACCTATGTGTGAAATTGCTAGATTACAGGTGAGTTTATGGCTCACTTTTAAAGAAATGGCCAAGCTATTTCCCAGTGTTATAGTTCTACCAGCAAGATGTGAGGCTTCCACACCCTCACCAATACGTTATTGTCAATCTTTCTTTATTATAGTCAATCTGGCAGGCATAAAATGGTATCTTGTTTGTTTTAATCTATGTTTCCCTATTGACAATTGATGTTGCACTTCTTGTCATGGGCTTTTTAGTCATTATCTGCTTCTTTTTAAATGGTCTTGAAAGGTTTTTTCCCTGAAACGTTTATATGAAATTTAAAACCTAAATAAAAATGACATTAATTGTTTTTAACCTAAAGAGATTAAAGAAATAGTAATAGTTTGTATAATGTCTTTGTACTCTATACTATAGAGTCATGTCAAAAATATTTAGATTTAAAGTTCAAGCCCAGCTAGTGACTGGGCAACTTAGTGACTTAGTGAAACCCTGTTTCAAAATTTAAAAAAATAAAAATAAAAAATGGGTGCAGCTCAGGCTAAAGGCCCTGAGTTCAATTTTTTCTTTTTTTGAGCCAGAACAAATTATTAACTTTTAAAGCTATATATTACATGGTTGTCACTAAGTTGTCCAGTCACAGAAGTTTGGGAAGCTGATGTAGTCTTTATCTTCTACAACAGGTATTAATCTTATGATTTCAAAAAATCCAATAACAATATTAAAGAAAGACATACAGGAAAAAAATAACAAAGAGAACATTCCAAAAAAATAGTACTTACATAACGTGGCAGGATTTTGAGTATTTATTCCCGTTTTTTGTATAGCATGTAATGTTATTATGCCATGACAAAGTAGCCAGAGACCCCACATCCCTGCACCATGAACATAAACCTCTTAAGTTTACATCCTTCTCAACTTAGCTATTAATCCTTACCTTTTCTCTGTAATTAATCCTTTCTTGCTTTTATTTTTTTATTTTTTCCCACTTCCTTTATAGTATCTAATTTTTTTGCTTTCTCGTTTTTCTTTCTTTCTTTTTTGATGCTGGGGATTGGATCCAGAGTCTTCACTTGCACTGTATCCCCAGACCTTTTCTATACAGTATTTTGAGACAGCTGCTTTCTGAGTCATTAAATTTTCCAGACTGGGCTCGAACTTTTTATCCTCCTGCCTCAGCCTCCCACAGTGCTGAAATTATAAACCTGTACTGCCACTCAAGCACTAATTCATATTTTTATACCAAGTTGTCTTTTCCTCTTTTAACTCTATACTAGATATTTTGCTTAATTCTAATTTATCCTCAAGCTTAATTTTCAACTGTTACCAGAAAGCAAAGATGCTGCTCACTCGTTTCCTAAAACCGTTACCACTCTAGATAACTGAGTCTCAAGACCTCCTGTGGTTCTGTGCTTGTTTTCTGGCAGCTGCCCTAAATGGTATTTCTTCTGGAAGGCAACAGATGATACAAGGGCACATTCCAGATTGTCACGTTGAGAAGGAATGCCCAAGGCTCTGAAGACTCTTGCCATCAAATCTTTGAGCCTCCTTAAATGGTGAGATTAAAGGTGCTAGGAAAACCTGGTGTGTCTTCCTAATCTCTTCCACAGCATCCTTAATGGATTCATTTTAGAAACTTGTGACCATAAACTGGACGTAGTGTGAACACCTATAAGCCTAGGTCTTCCAGAGGCTAAAGCAGGAGATTGCAAGTTTGAGCCCAGCCTGGGCAAGTTAGCAAGATCCTCGAAAGACAGAGAGAAAGAGAGAGAGAGAGAGAACTGGGGATATGACTCAATGGTTCAGAGCACTTGCTTAACACAAATTCAATCCCCAGTGTAGGGAAGAGAAAAAGAGAGAGAGAGAGAGAAGGAGGGAGGAGGAGAGAGAGGGAAGGAGGGAGGGGGAGAGAGAGAAAAAGAGAGGGAGAGAGAAAGAAAGGAAAAAGAAAGAAAAAAAGAAAGAAAAAGGAAAGAAAGAATGAATCAAGCGAGCTTCTGGTCATAATAAGTTCTCTAATGTCCATTAATTCTAATGCATACTGAGTAGAAACCTTTCTGTCTGAGGAATTTTTCTGTCTGAAACATCCACTTTCTTGCTGTCTGGAGTAACAAATGATACATCTAACCCTATAAAATACTTGAATTTGGCTATTTCATCCTTTCCACATTTCACATGCACTCTCCCTCTCCAAGGAAGAGTTCCAACTGTTTCAATTACTTCTCTCCCCTCTAGACCCCTTTGCCAATGTTTTTCCAATGAATATTTGCTTAATTTGAGGCATTGCAAATAGAATTCAATATGAAGAATACTATGCAATAATTGCTGCCTTTACTTTTTCTATGACCACTTTATTATGCATTATGAAGCTGCTTTTTCTTTTTTGTTAACAAATATATCATGCTAATAATTTATACTGACTATGCAGTCAAGCAAAACCACTGCTTTCATTTGTCACACATAGATGCAAGCCTCCCAGTGCATCTAATTGCTAGAACTTAACTATGGATTCTATATTTCATCTTGTTGGTTTTGATCCATCATTGTAGCCTGTCTAGATATCTTTGAGTCTTGTTTCTGTCAGCCGACTTGTTAGCACTACTTCCTGACTCTTGTCAACTGAACACTTGACAAGCCTCCTCTCTTTGCCTTCATCTAAGCTGTTGGTAGAAATGCCGAATCAGTCAGAGTGCTTTAACGCTACCTGTAGAGACCTCCTCCAGGCAAAATGGTGCCTCCATCACTGTGCTTTGAGTGCAGTCATCAGTCAGGCATGGGATCACATAACGTCCATGTTGTCACTCTTTGTTCCCGTGCCATCTGGCAGCTCATGTATACTAGCTCTGTCACTGTCCTTCAATTTACCGGTGTGTAGAATATAGCAGAAAAGGAAGTGAGGTTGATCTGGCATGACATTTTCTTGAAGGGAGCACAGGAAGCAGCATAGAGACCACAGAGGGATGTGGCTGTTTAGGACAAAGACTCTTGTCTCCTACTAAGGCTGATGACTGATTCAGCCACATCATCTCCTATCTTGTGGATTTGCCTCGTAGCATCTGACGCTTCTCATTTCTGATCCGTTCTGCTGCCTCCATCACCCACTTGTTTGGTCTCCTGTCAAGCTCTACATGCATTTGAGTGGAGACCAGGAAGGCTCTGAGTTATAAGCAAGGGAGGTGTTGTAGTGAGAAGCACACGAGTTTGCCCTTTTGATGAGATCTGAGGCAGCCTGCCTCAGGTAGTATGGTGCAGAAGGCCAGGACGTCCCTATACAAGTCCAGCTCTCCTCGCTCTTCAGTTTGTCTTCAGTACTTTCTCAGCCTCCATTTCCTGAACTGAACTTCCACCTTACAAAAAGTGGAAGCCAACAGACCTCTTTCCATACACAATAGACACTCTGCTGTACAAGAGAGACAGAGAGACCTGGCCTCAGTGCCGTGGAGCTTGCTGATTTTCGAGTATCTGGTTTCTTTCTGCAAGCTTACAGCCTTCTTTCTTCTCACATTCTGTGGTGCCTGCAGGAGCCACCAACACTTCTGGGGTCAGAGATCAGAAAAACCAACTGGAGTCCAAGAGCAGAATTCGAGTGGGTCGGGGAATGTATAGTTCTTTCTGTGGTTTGTTGCCCTTTATTTCTGCTTTTTCACTCTTACATACTAGTTGCCCCCATTTCTTCTCTCCCATTTCTCTTTTTTCTTCTGTCTCCCCAAACCCCTTCTCTTAACCCTCAATACTTATTCAGTTCAAGGCAGACAAAAAAAAACAAAACAAAAAAAAGAAACAATTAAACTATCAGCTGTGGAGGAAGAATCACCCAGGTTCTTGTGTTTCTACTCAGAGCTCTGTGTGCATGTTTAAGCATTCCCTTTTCATCCTTAAACTTCTTCATGACACCATTCCTGCCACTTGAGTGATTGCCTATTTCTGATGGAAGAGCTGGAGCGTGGCTAAGTGGCAGGTGGGAAAATTTTGCTCAGTTCGTTCCACTGGTTTTGCTTTTAGGTTGTGCGTGCTACCCAAGTGTGTGCATACATAACAAGAAATACCAGACATGTATCACTCGGAAAACTTACCCCATCTCAACCGTGTTAGCAGACAGGAAGACCGTATAAAGCCTGGGGTAAGTACAGGCAAGGCCACAGTTCAATTGCTTAATTGCGCTGTCAGTTTTGCTATGGCCTCTGTTGTGTTCCCCACAGTACATATATCGAAGCTGTAACTCTGAGTGTGTAGGTATTTAGAGGTGAAGTTTTTGAAGAGATAATTGGATTTTGAGGAGGTCAAGAGATTGAGACCTTCATGGTGGTACTGTTCTCTCTTACAAGAAGAGACAGTAGAGACAGACCCCTCTTTGCCATATAGAGTATATTGAAAAGAGATACCTAATCATCTGGCACCTTGATCTGCAACGTCTAACCTCCAAAACTGTTAGAAATATATTTCTATTGTTTTGGCCACCTAGCCTAGGCATTTTGCTATGGCAGCCCAAGCAGACCAATGTAAATTCCCAAGCTAATTATTTGCTATCCTGCCATAACATTTGTTTTCCAAATGTGCCATTTGCATTCAAATCTGTATGTAAATTGAATTAACTAATTAATACAGGTAGAAAGTACCTCAGGATAGGAGTCTCTGGTGACTCCATTTCTCATTAATTCCCATATATTTATATATCCTCACTTTGAACTTTTGGATTAAACACTCTGGCTTCTCATTTAACTGTAAAGCACTCACACTATTTTACCCAAATGTTCTGCTGTCCACATTGCCTTGTTATCCTCTTTCCTGAACCTTTACACTTAACTATCCCTAAATTAAGCTCTTGGGCTGAGAACCAGGCAGTTATCCCATTTTGCAGCAAAGCCCATGCTTATGTTCAATCTCCACATCTTGCTGTTTCCTCTAGTGTGCTAAAAATCAAGTGAAATGCAAGAGTCTAGTTTCCTTTTCAGGAGTTGAAAGGATTAAAACGGCTGGCTGTAATGACAGCGATGATGCCTAACATTTATAAGTTCTAACTCCTTCACATGTGGATTGCATTTAACCCTCACAATGAACCCTGTAAAATAAGAATTGTTATCCCCATTTCAGGGATGATGAATGTGAGGCAAAGAGATTAATTGCTGAAAGTAACACAACCATTGGGTGATGTAGTCAGGATTTGAACTAAGGTGGGCTGAATCCAAACCTCGCACACCTACTTATTAACTTACCAGATGTAGTCATTGGCCACACCATCTAACAGAGAAAACAGTAAGAGTGGAAGGATGTAAGCCTCACTTTTATCTCACTGAAGCTTACTTCTTAGTGAGCACTCATATTTACTGCTTCTTTTGTGTGGATGGACTACTATATGTATTACAGCTGCCATTCAGCCTTCTCAGGGGAGAAACTGCTTGGTTTACTGACTGAGTGACACATACTTTATACTACTCTGACTATATTTCCTCAGTCTGTAAAAGTGTCAGTGGGGGTGTTTGGACATATATATGTGTTAGGAATTGGTGTTGGGCAGAGTTTGTAACCCTTACTTGGTATTGAAGCATTATCAGGCTACTTCAGATTCTTCTATCATAGTTTAATGTTTTGCTTCAGCAGTGTTGCTTTTTACACAGAGCATCACCATTTTCAATTTTAGGGCTGGAAGGTATTTGGCCCATGCTTAGGGAATATAGGCCATTCTGATATGAGCACCCCTTTATTGGGCTGTTTGCATCTTGGGCATTGAAAACAAAAGAACCCTCAATTTCTTGCTGCCAGCAGGGTGGTACAAATAGCTGCTGTCAGACAGTCCATTAAACAATACAGAGATTCCCTAAAGACAGACATAAGATCTTGTAGCATCTGCCTTCAGTTATGGGAGATCATAACAAAACATGCTCTCATGTGTCTATTTAAACAGCCTCATAAGGCAGTACTGAGTAGCCATTCAATCAACATGGGTTGGGCTGAATAGAAATCTATAGAACCAGAGCAGAGAATACAAAGGGGACCTCTGGCACTCTAGTCCAAATCTGTCTTGTCCTTTCAGAGCCAGCTGGTACTTAGAGACCCAGTGACAAAACAAGTACCTATCATTGTTGCCTATTCCAGTGGTCCTTTCACTGCCTTGTGTGTCTTTGCTTAGAATAAGATGGTCAGAGAAAAAAACTAGAGAAAGCACACTATAACAAAAGGAGCCCTGCTTTTGGAGTCATGATCTTTAATGCCACTTAATGGTCATAATACTTAACTGGTTTTTTCCTGACTTATAGTTGTGATAGTGAATTTGATGTGTCAACTCAAGTGGATTAGGAGTTTCCCAGACGACTAGTAAAATATTATTTCTGGGTGTGTCTGTGAACATGTTTCAAAAGGAGATTAGCATTTGACTCAATGAATAGGGCAAAAAAGATCTTCTTCCACTGACTTGGGTGGGCATCACCCAGTGTGCTCAGGGTCCAAATAGAACAAAAGGCAAAGAAAGGACAAATCCTCTTCCTTGTTTTCAGTCAGGACATCCATCTTCTGCTGCCTGTGCACATTACAGCTCTATTATGGTTTGTGTCTGGATGTCCCCCCAAACCCTCAAGCAGTCATGGGGCGGGCTTCTACATTTTTGATTGATCCATAGTCCAATGCTGGGATTATGGGTGTGAGTGCTACACCTGCTTCTGGGGTGGGTAGTTTGCATCTGTAAGGGAGAGAAAGAGGCTGCTTGCCACCACTCTTCACTTTTGTTTTTGCTGTTTTTGCTGTCTTCGGCTACCATGAATGTTTGCTCTCCGCCATGTGCCACTCTGCCACTCTCATACTTGGAGCCAGCCAAGTATGGACTGAAACCTCCAGACTTTGAGCTAAATAAACCTTTCCTTCCTTAATTTTGGGTGTCAGGTATTTTGTCTCCGCAATGAGAGAAAAGCAACTTAAGACAAGCTCTGATTCTTGGACTGGTAGACTCTTTCATCCCCTCTCCAGTTCTCAGGCTTTGCCCTCAGACTTAGTTACATCATCAGATCCCTTGGTTCTTAGGTCACTTGACTCAGAGGAAATTACACCACCAGCTTTCCTGGTCTCCAGCTTACGGTTAGCATACTGTGGGACTTCTCAGCCTCCATAATTGTGTGAGACAATTCCAAGAATAAAATTACTCTTATGTATGTCTACACATCATCATGTTTCTGTTTCTCTAGAGAACCCTAAGTAATCTCAGCTTCTTCCCAGCAGAATCAATCCTTATAACACATGATGACTGCTGAACAAAGTAAATCTTAACTCCTTTTTCCCTTTCTTTACTGAGAGAAGGGACTTTGTCAGTGAATTCTGCCTAGCTAGCTCCTAGTCAATACTAGAGGATGCTTGTTGAATATATAAATCTTATAATCTTTCTCCTATATTACAACTCCTCACTCTGTGTTAGTCTCTGTTTTGTTCTCAAATACTTTTGGAAAGAAAGATGCATTTAAAAAATCCTCAGGTGTAGGTTTTTTACTATATATATATATATATATATATATATATATATACACACACACATTTAATTGAGCTATTTATATACAATAAATTTCAAAAATACAGCTTAGTGAAGTTTTCACATGTATGTATACCCATGAAACTACTACCTGGTCAAGATGCAAAACATTTCAGTTGTCTCAGAAGGTTCCTTTGTGCAACTTCTAGTCAATACCCCTCACCAGAAGAAATCACTATTCTCACTTCTTGTACTATAAATTAGTTTTTCTAATATCCTTTTGTGTTTATCTTTCTTAGTTACTTTTCTCATTGCTGGGACGAAATACTCAACACACAAGTTAAAGGAGGGAAGGTTTATTTCAGGTCACAGTTTGTAGAGATTTCAGTCCATAGTTGGCTGACTCCAAACAGGGCAGCATGGCAGAGAGACTTGGCAGAAGAGAAACAGTCCATGGCAAGGCAGGCAGGAAGCAGCAAGCATCAGCAGCAGTAAGCCTGCCTTTCCTCTCCTTTTGTGTTCCAGCCAGGGTATAAGTCTATTCATTGATGCCACCAACACCCAAGGTGGGGATTCCTTTATTCATACCCACAACTATGCTAATTCCAATCAGTGGACTAATTTAATACCACACATTAAGACCTTATCCCAGTATCACACATCCTAAAGCCAGGGAACTCCAAAGAGCCCCACCTATGAGCACATAAGGGTTTAGAAGAACATCTAGATACAAGTCAGTATTGTCTTGTGTCTATTTTTTCACTTAAAAACATTATGAGAGCCATCCATATTGTTATGCATGTTAATAGTTTATTTTATTACTGTAGTATTTTACAGTATTTAAAAACATAATTTATCTGTTTACTATTGATGGACCATGGATTATCTCTAGTCTTTAGCAATGATGAATAAAGCTATGAATGTACTTACATATGTCATTTGATGAACATTTGTGTTTATTTCTTGAATAAATGTCAGGAGTTATAGGGTAGGTATATGTTTAGTTTTATTAAAACTACCAAATTATTTTACAAAATACTTAAATTCATACTTCTACCAACAATATATTAGAGTTCTGATTGCTCCAAATTCTTTTACTAGCATTTGATATTGTCAGTATTTTACATTTTAGCCATCTTGGTGCACATATAGAGATATCTTACTATTTAAATTTGTACTTTTTCTGATGAGTAATGATGTTGGATTTTTCTTCTACATGCAGTGGCTGTGCACTATACCACTCATAGCTCCTTTCCAGATAACCTACTGGTACTACAGAAAGCACAGCTGATTGACAACCTCCAACATCTACATCTTCAGATGTATCATGATATTCATGCTGACACCACATTTCCCCTGGGCTGCTCCCAGCCAAAGTCTAAGCATGGCAGAGATACTTAGAGCTAAGCCATTTCTACCCCGTGATGTACTCCTACCACAGGCAATCTGTGTTCAGAGACTATCTGTTAGGTTCACCCAGAGTTTTTCAGAACTGCTCTGCAGACTGAAAGTCTTTCTCAACAGTCCATTTTCTGCCCAGTTTCCTTTCACAGGACTCAGACCCACATCACTGTCAGGGGCTCTTCTCATCTTCTCCAGCACCATCGCCCTTTTTCCTTCACAGGCATTGCCCCAAGTTCATGCTTCTCATAGCACTAAATAGACCGATGTTCTTATTGACCATTCTGACCTTTTCTTTTGTGAAATCCATGGTCTATTTTTTCCCTTTTCCAAACTGTGTTCATATCTTTTGCCCAGTTTCAAGTTGAGTCATGTGCTCTCTCCTTTTTAAATTGATTTATACATGCTCAGTACACAGTCTAGATACAGATTTTTGTTAGTTAATGCTTTGTGACTCATTCCTCCAAACTGTAGTTCATATACTCATCACTTTGATGTCTTTTGATGACCAGAAATTTTTAATTTTAATGATGTCTAATGTATCATTTTTCTTTTATTTTATAAAATGTAAAGAAGGAGCCAAGGTTCATTTTCCATATTATCATCCAATTACTCAGCACTATTAATGAGAAAGAAAATTATTTCCCTAGTACAGTCAAACCTATAATGGAAACTAGGTCAGTGTATACATGTGAATGTATTTCTGGACTCCATTCTTGGTTAGTCTCTTTGTTTATATGTGGGTATATTTCATATAGCCTTAATTATTATAGTTTTATAGAATGTGCTGGAATCTAAACATGTAATAACTTCAACATTTTATTCTTAAATGTGGTCTTGTTGATCTTATACTGTTTACATTTATTATTAGATGAGCTTGACAATCTCTAAAAATACGTGGGATTTGTATTAGGATAACATAAAATCAGGGTTTCTTAAGTTGACTCTTGCAATTTTGGCCAAATAATTCTTTGTTGCTGGGGAGGCAGGACATGCTATGCATTTCAGGATGTTCGAGGCCTTTAGGTTTCTACTCACTAGATGCCAGTAGCACACTCTCCCAAATTGTCAGAATGACATGTCTGCAAGCCAGGTATGTTGGTGCATGCCTGTAACCCTAGCATTCTTTGAGGCAGAGAGAGAAGAATCACAAGTTCAACCCCAGCCTGGGCAGCTTAGTGACCTAGCAAGACCCTGTCTCAAAAAAAAAAAAGTGCTGAGGATGTAGCTCAGTGGAAAGGCCCTGCATTCAATCCCAGTACCACCAGAAGAAAAATAGTCTCCATAAATTGCCAAATGTTTCTAGGGCAGCAGTCCTCACCTTTTAGCACCAGGGACTGGTTTTGTGTAAAATTATTTTTCCATGGACCCAGTAGAGAAATGGTTTGGGGATGATTTAAATGCATTACATTTACTGTATACTTTATGTCTATTATTACTACAATGCAATATATAATGGAATAATAATACAATTCACTATAATGCAGAATTAAGGGATCCAAGGAAGCCAGGAGTTTGTTTTCCTAAGCAAAATCAAATGGTCCATCTAGAAATGATGGGAGAGAGGGACATCTAAAATGCGTTTCTTATGTCCAGTCTACTTCATAATCTCATTTTGGTTGTTGTCACTGCAGAAAAGCCTGCTTCTCAAAGACAAGATGTTGGAAATCAAAGCAGGCTTGTAAGTCCTTTTGGTGACAACCTCAGGATATTCTACCCTGACTAATCTAGAACATATGGAGATTCAAAGTTGTCTCAAACATACTTTTAGGCTACTATTACTTGCAACCTCAAGTAGATGATCCTCTTTTACCAAGATCAAAATCAGTTCACCTGGCTTATTTATAAATTGGTCATAGGTCCATTCCTTTCCAGTTTGGGGATCTTTTGTGGTGGGGAAAAATATTGAAATTCTACTGAAAGCTGAGATAGATAATCATACACTAACTGGGAGAAAGAAGGCTGTGGCTCAGTCTCTTTCAAAATCTCTGCTAATGTTTGAGTCATGTAAAAATCTCCAGTGTTCTCCATAATTCCAGTTTGGCTATGAATGTATCCACTTTACCTGCTGGCTTGAACACAATTGTTGTTCTCCCCTGAAGTAACAAATTGAGTTTGTTGAACAAGTTGAATATGTTACACGAGTAAGCAAGTTTTGACCCATTCTGTGTCACTGAAATGTGCTGTGGGTGGTGACTATATTTCTAAAAAAAAAAATCTCTGGAGTAGCTCTCCTAACTCACAAACTCTGGCCAGTGATCTGCCTTTAGAAAGCCATCTCCCTGGGTAGATGACATGTGTGCTCTCTGTCCATCTTCACATCGAGCTGGCTGAACACACATGATTGATAATTACAGTCACATCCTGAAAAATGCTGTTAAGTTCAGGTGACACTTTTTGACTAGCCAGCATTTCTCTGTGAATGACACAGTATATAGACTCATATTACAGAAGAGACCTCTTGGACCCAAGTAGAGAAACTAGGAAGCCATCTAGTCACGGACACTTCTTCTTCTGTGCCTATACGGACACAGAATGACCAATTCAGTTTTCCTGGTATGTAATCACTGAAAGACTTGAATAATAGGCAGCTTTGGTGTGAGTTGACAACAAAAGTACATATAACATATCCTCATGTACATCCTTCTGAGAAATATATTTGTTATGGTTTGTGTCTGGGTGTCCCCCCCAAAGCCTCATGCAGTCATGGGGCCGGCTTTTAGAGTTGGATTGATTATGGGTATGAGAACTACACCTGCCCTGGGGTGGATAATTTGCATATGTAAGGGAAAGGAAGAGGCTGCTTGCTGCCATTCCTCCCTTTTGTGCTTGTTGCTTTGGCTGTGTTCTGCTGCCATGAGCTGCAGCCCTCTGCCATGTGCCACTCTGCCTTATAACCTGCCAAGTATGGACTGCAACAAACCTCCACAAACTGTAAGCGAAATAAACCTTTCCTTCCTAAATTTTGGGTGTCAGGTATTTTGTCCCAGCAACGAGAGGAAAGTAACCAAGACAATATTGCATAAAAATAAGCATTGTTGCCTTGTCAACAACAGTAGATTTCTCAATCTGGATTCCTTACTACAGTGACTCATTAATCCTCTCTAACAATTGTGCCTCAATATCTTCTTCTCTTTCATCAGTTCATCTAACTATGGTGCTAGTTGAAAGAAGAACATGTGCTATCTTTTGAACTTGAGCCTCTCCTATAAGTTCGTAACAAATATCCTCGGCAGCAGGCAGGATCACTCTTCACCAGTAGTAAGGGGCTTCTTAGCTTTAGTGACATGGTGAAGCACTAAGAATGATGCTGTCAGTGCAGATGCATTTGATAAAGTGCTGGCCTTCAATAATTGCTTCTGTTATTCACATTCATACTTTTTCTTTTGAAAATTTCCAAAGACTTGTCTTTTTATGCAAGGTGGTTGATCTCCATGTGACAACACATTTTTGAAAGTTTTGTGGTTCGGTTGGATAGCCAGTCACTACATATCACACAAATCAGGTTTGAAGAATATGTATCACCTGTTGCAGTGAACCTATAATTTAAGTAGGGAGTCTTGGTATTTTCTTTTAGCTTTATTTTTATTGGCAGTCTTAAGAGTCTTCTGCTATATCATTTTGGGTCTCTCTCCCTTTTCAGAGAAGCTCTCCAATGATAGTTTTGTTTTACTAGTTTCAGATAGGGTTAGCTTGTGAGCTTACCAAAACTGTGACTGAGACAGGTGTGCATTGTGGAACATAGATGTGGATGGAAGAAGTCAGTAAAATAATGAGCAGGCCACATGCAGACTAAAATAAGTGTTGGGTCTGACTTAACGCCACTGTTGATATAGCTATACAGTTGAAGCCCACCACCACCCTATAAAGCTTACCACCAGTTGCAGCTTGTCACTCTCCACTCATTGACAGGGTTTTGACACAAGTCTGTAAGCAATTGATTTTTTTTTATGGTCTCTGTGGGGTCAATCTCTTCTGATGTTAATTTGTACTTGCAGCTGCTCTCCAGTGTTAGTATCACTGCCTCAGCTCCACCTCAGATCATCAAGCATTGGATTCTCATAAGGAACACACAACTAGATCCCTTGTAGTTCTCAGCAGGGTAAGTGTTCCTATGAAAATCAAACGCCAACTCTCGTCTGACAGGAGGCAGAGTTCAGGCAGTAATGGCAGCAATGGGAGCAGCTGTAAATACAGATGAAGCTTCACTTGCTCATCCACTGTTCACTTCCTGCTATGCAGCCTAGTTTCTAACAGGACACAGAGTGTATCAGCCCATGGCCTAGGGGCTGATATTGGGACTAAAATTGTCACACACACCCATTGCTAACAAATCTATTCAAATCTATTCAACTTGGAGAAAATGGACATTTTAATAATATTGACCTTTCAATTCATGAAAATGGAATCTCTTTAGTTAGGTCTTTTAAAATCTCAGCAATGTCTTATGCTATTGAATATAGAGTTTTTGCACATCTTTTGTTAAATTCAGTCCAGGACATCTGATGTTATATGTTATTATAATTTTCAAATTAATTTTCCAATTCTTTATTTTTAATATATAAAACATAGTTCATTTTTTTATGTTGATGTGACATCCAGTATCCTTGTTTGTAGGCATTTTAAATTTTTCTATGAACAAATCAAGTCACTGCAATTAAACATAGGTTAACTTCTGTTGAAACCTATTTGTCTGTTATTTCTTTGTCTTGCCTATTGCATTGGCTAGCACCTTGCATATTATGTTCCAGAAACACAGTGCCAGTTGACATTCTCATCTTGTTCCTAAATATGGGGGAGAAGAATTCAATATTCTGCCATTGAATATGATACTCTTTGTCAGCTTTCGAAAGTTCCCTTCTATTACTAATTTACTGAGACCTATTATGAAGAGTAAATATTAAACATTATTAAATTCTTTTTGGTATCTATTGAAATGATCAAGTGTTTTTCTTTTTTATTCTGTTAATAAAAATAATTTATATAGATTGAATTTTTATGTTAAACTAGCTTTGCATTTCTATAATTAATTATGCTCAGTGGCAAATTGTTATTAAGTCATGATTGGTAATTACTTAATATATCACTGAATTTTATTAAAGT
Organism: Chinchilla lanigera; assembly: GCF_000276665.1. Taxonomy (NCBI): domain Eukaryota; kingdom Metazoa; phylum Chordata; class Mammalia; order Rodentia; family Chinchillidae; genus Chinchilla; species Chinchilla lanigera. The sequence goes on along the minus strand of NW_004955435.1, from coordinate 20,150,498 downwards.
TATGCAAAGATTTCTTAAGTATTACATAAAAATATAATATTCTCCTAATTTTTGCTATAGATGCCTCTGTACTACAAAAAGGATACTCTTTTTAAAAATATGATACTGGAACAATGAGAGAATCATATGGACAGAAATGAATTTTGACCTTTATCTCATTTTTTTTTTCTGTTTTTTGAGATATGATCTTGCTAAGTAATACCAGGCTGCACTTGAACTCAAAATCTTCCTGACTTAGACTTCCAAATGCTGGGATTACAGGTGTGTATAATGATATCCAGTTTATTTTACTTTTTTTAAAAAATATTTTTGAGACAGGGTCTCACTATGCAGTTGAGGCTGGTCTCGAACTCACAGTGATCCTCCTGCCTCACCCTCCCAAGTGCTGGAATTACAGGCATGTGTCACCATGCCTGGCTATTTTACTTTTAAATGTGCTAAAATGTACATATATAATATATAAATATACATAAAATTAAGTTTATTATTTTAAACATTTTAAGTATCCATTTCAGTGGCATTAAATTCAGTCATATATTGTGTAACTGTCACCACTATCTCCAGAACTTTTTTGTCTTCTAAAATAAAAACTCTGTAATGCAATAAATAATAATTCCCTATTACCTGCTCTACCAACCCTGGTATCCATCATTTAACTTGCTGTCTCTATAACTTGACTACTCTGACTATAAGTATAATCATAGCATATTTTTCCTTTGGTGAGTAGTTTACTTTACTTAGCATAATTCTTTAAGGTTCATCCATGTTGTGATATCTGTCAGAATTTCCTTCCTTTTTAAAGATGACCAATATTTCCTAACATATTGTTATAGTTTAGATCTAAAATGTACCCCCAGTAGCTAGGTGTGGTGGTGATGCCTGTAATCCCAATACTCAGGAGGCTGAGGCAGGAGGATTGCTGTGGGTTCAGGACCACCCTGAACTGCATAGCAAGACCCTACCTCAAAAAATATATATATAAATAAAAAAATAAGATGTGCCCCCCCAAAAAAACTCATGCGCTCAGAAGATGGACTTTTGGAAAATAATTAGATTATGGGGATTGTGACTGTTTCAAGTGGATTCACCCATTGATGAGCCTATAGTTAGGATTTGTTATTAGGAGATGATGGAGACAGGAGGCGGGACCTAGCTGCAGGGAGTGTGGAGATACGGCCTTGGGACTATCTCTGGTCCCCAGCCCCTTCTCCTCTGGCTCTTTCAGTCCTTCTGCTTTCTGGCTGCCATGAGCTGAGCAGCTTTTCCCTGCTGTGAGCTTCTGCCATGATGTTTCTGTCTTTCCATAGGCCTAAAAGCAATGGAGCCAGCTTACTTACAGTGGACTGAAATCCGGAGCCAAATTTTTCCTCCTTTAATTGTCTATCTCAAGTATTTTTTTCACAGTGATGCGAAGCTGACACACATGTAGTTTATTTTGTTTATCCATTCATCCATCAGTGGACACTGGGTTGCTGCTACCTTTTGACTATTGAGAACAATGCTGCCGTAAACATGGGCATACAAAATCTCCACATGTTCCTGCTTACTGTTATTTTGAGAATAGACCCAAAGTGGAATTGCTGGATCAAATGGTAATTCTATTTCTATTTTTTTAGTAAGATAAAACGAAGAAATGAAAGGAAATAGCTCGCTGTTTTTTCATAGCTGTACCATTTTACATTCCTATCAGTAGTGTTTAAGGTTTCTCCTGTACATTTTACACATAAAATATAATTTTTACAAAAATTGATCCGAAGTGTATTATAGACCTACTTTTGAGTGGTAAACTGATAAAGCTTCTAGATGAAAACACGGGCAAACAGTCATGATCATTAGATGTAGCATAATCTTCAGATGCTGTTTTGACTGCAGAGATGTGGTGCCTATTGATGGCTTTAGGATGTGAAGCAGAACTACAAAGGAAAGAACTGCATCTTCTAGAGTGTTTTAATTACTTGTGTAATATCTTATATCTTATGTGGAATCTGAGTGCTTTTAAATAGAAACGCATGCTCCAATTGCTGTAGTCTTCATCACTCCCTGAAGACCATCCCACCAATTGTTTTTCTTTCCATTTACCTGCTTAGATCCCGAAACATCTAAGTTGATGATCCTTGGTCTATAGTATTAATGTATCCAAAGAACTGTTACTGATACATGTTTTAATTAGGACCTCACTACATATGCACATGTGTGCTATCAAAGCACCTGAATTAGTATTGTCATAGTGTGTTCTCGTAGTGTGAGACATTAGTAATGTCATAGTGTGTGGCCCAGTACTCTTAATGATTTTTGTTATAACTAAAACATGCTGAAAATCCTTCACACTGAAGAGCCATTTGTCTTGTACATGAAGTAAAGTAGTAGGCTGTAAAATTGCACCAGTGATATAGGGCAGGTTTTATATGGCTGGCTTTCTCCATGTCCACGCCATCAGGTCACAGAGAAACAGCCCAACAGAGTGCTGCTGGGGATCATAGCCTTACAGCTACCAAAGGAATGACTGGGGAGAGTGGACTCTCCAAGATTGTGGTCTGTATTGTGCCTCTCTCTACTTGAACATGATCCAGTCCAGAACATGTAAATGAGAGAAAAACAGTACTGTTTTTCCCCAGTATCTTGTGTGAACACCCTTGGCAAGTCTGAGGTCAATTCAGTGGGGGTGTTCAGGGTCATAGAAGAGGAAAAGTCTTCCAGAGTGACAGATGCAAAATGAGGAACACATTTGGGAGCCAGCAAGTACTTTGGCATGGATAGAGCACAGAGTACCAGAACAGAACTAGGATAAACTGACCCAGGCTCCTACTATTGAAAAAGGTAACTTAAACTGGAAGTTCACACCCTTTCCACCCCTGCCACTATAACCTTAAAGGAGCAGAAAATTTGGATTTTTCTCTACTGGTTAATTATAGCAAATACACTTAATCACTGTCCTCATCTGATGTGGTATTTTGTCTCAGCAAATAGCTTAATGTGATAATTATGCTTCTAGTCAAAACATCTCTGTTTGGTTGTCAGAGCTGATGTAGAAGGAGCCTTGTGTTCTGAGGTAACATGTTAGAACTTCACATTTCTAATAAGTACATTAAGCATAAAAGTAAGCATCAGAAAACTAAATTGGAAACCGGTGGAGATAGTGAACGAATGTAACTGGCCCTTATATTCATTGGTAGGAAATTAGGTTAACAAATACTTACTAAGCACAAGAAGAATCTTATAACATATCTCATTGTATTTGACATATATTTTAGCTACTTCTATGGGTCTGATGTGATACTCAAAACTTCCTGATAATTTTGCTCTATACATAAAACACTCACAAAATTGGTGTTATCTCCATTTATAAAAATTAGAAAAATGAAGATTGTATTGCAGCTGGCTGCTGTGCCTCTCTTTGGTAACACCAACTTCCTCACCCCAACCCCAGCCAACATCTGTGCTAAGGCACAGCTGCTCACCATTGTCATCCATACAAAGTCCAAGTTCTTGTGCAAGATCTGTTCTCTTGCCCCTTCCCATCCATTGAATTTTGTTTTGTCTTTGTTTGGGGGGGCGTTTTTTGGCACTGGGAATTGAACTCAGGACATTGTATTTGCCAGGCAAGCGCTGTGCCACTGAGCTATATCCCTAGCCCTTGTTTTTCTTTCTACACTTATCTCTCACTGTTCCTCAAGAGAACTGACACTTAAACCAAAGCTAGACTATACTTTTTATGTTCCCCCTGCCTAGACCCCAACTTCTCCTATTAATATATTTCAGTGCTTGTAAGCCCACATCAAATAATATCTTCTTGGTAAAGTTTTCTCTTATTTCTAGTACCAGTTGCACTTTACTACGTTATAGTTATACATTAATAGCTGGTGTAACAGAACTCTTTCTTGAGCCTACAGGGAATGCAGACTTCTCTGACCCTGAACCTCTCCATAAGCAAAACTGCATCAGCTACTTGCAGGAAGAAAAAGGAACAGTGGGAAGAGGGTACAGCATAGGTGCTTGGGAAGTAAAGTGGGAAATGGAGAGCACATAGTATGTTCTCTCTCTCAGCCTGGTCCCAGACTAGGTGGTGTCTGGACTGTATAAAGAAAGAAGAAATTTGGCAAAAGCAAATACAATTGTTTGTACAAGAGAGTATTTACAGACATAAAGGTAGAAGCAATCTTGGATCCATCCCCCTATAGCAGAGTGTAATGCAAAGACAGACTGAAGGTGAGGCACTTTCCATGCTTACCACAGAAAATATGCAGCCTGGCACCTCCAGTGGTCCAGCATCCAAACTGCCACAGAGCTTGAGAGCTGAACAGAGCAGCCAGGAATCGTGGGGATATCCTTGCTTGTGAGCTCAGAGGAGTTCTCAGGATTCTGGGGAATTCCCAGAAGTATTTGAAAGACATTGTAGATGCCCAAAACCCTGTGTAAGTGACCTGTGGTGAAGGCCTGTAGAATGTGAATTACTACTATTGATTTCATTTCACTATGTGCACAGACAGACAGGAATTAGGATAACGTGGCTTACACTGACATTCATTTACTATTTGAAATGGTTAAAACTTGTCTCCATGAAAGTATCTAATTTGGTCACCAGAAAAACCAGGTGAGGTTGGTATTATTACCAGCAGGTTTACCCATAGCAATGAATTTGAGAATGGTGTTTCTTGTCCAGATTTTATCAGAGGACCTCAACTTGGACTCTTATGGGTTTTTTCTTGCGGGGGTGGGGGGCTCTGTTTATGGCTATGTGATCCTGGATAAATCCCAAGCTATCTGAGCTTTAATTCCTTACTCAGAGGACAGAGATAATAATCTCTTTTCTGTAGGGATGCCATAAGACTGAGATGATGAACAGATCATGTGCAATTGTGAGAAATTATCTTGGCATAAAATTTCTATCATTGCATTCACCTTCCACATAAATTACTATTCCTCTGGGAATAACCATGCCTTATTTATTTCTGTGTCAACTTGCCTTGCACAGAATAAGTTTGCAATACAGTGGTGTGGAATTGTGCAGGGGTGATGAGCTCTAACATGAGCCTGAAAGGAAGGATTCAAACTGCAGAATGGCTTGGACTAAACAGCAATCCTGAGGGCCTAAGATTATTTATTAAGTCAAATCAGATTCATAACAGATTGAGATATAATAGCTCAAATCAAGTTTCCCAGAAACATAATACATAGCCAAGACAGACAGAATATTAAACATCAGAAGAGAGTAGGGTTGGTAACTTCCTGTAAAGGGTCAAAAAGTAAGCATTTTAGGCTTTGTAGCCTATCTGGTTTCTTTGGCAGTTATTCAGCTCTACCATTTTACCATGAAAGCAGCCATAGATAGAAAGCGAACAGGAGCAACTCTATTCTAATAAATTATATTTTTAAAACTCATGGTAGGCTGGATTTGGCCCTTTGAGCCACGGTTTGCTAATCCCTGAGATAGAGTCTTGTCCTGTTGCCAAAGAAGATTTATGTAAAAAAAGCTGAATGCAAAACCAGGTGATACAGAATGGAAAAGTTGAAAGCAATGAGTGAAAGTGAAGCTCTCCATTAGGTTTCAAACATTAAAATGAGCAAGTGCATAACTGGAGGGAAGTTTCATGTAATGTATCTGTTGAACTGAATCACAGCAAAATTTTTTCTAAAAGTTCAAAAGTTGAAAAATGACTCTGAGGTTTTAGTTGTCTAAAAACTCACAATGGACAAATAGTGCAATAGATTTTCTTAAGTTTCTAAGAAAACCTAATGTGCCGTAGGTCTCTAGGTCTAGAGAGCATCTAGAACAGATGGGAGGAAGCTGTGTCTGAGTCACTGCTGGGCCCTGCACTTGCCATGGTGCTCGATGGGTGGAAGCACTTCCTGGGAAACACTCCCGCTGCTTTACTGAGGTAGGAGGGAGCCTTTGATAGCCCTGCGTGCCCCTGCCCAGTGCAGGGCTCAAAGGTGAGAAGTGCTGTTTGAGTAGAGAGCAGAAAGCACACCCAGGTCAGAGAGGTGAGGCGGTGGGGTGTGGGTGCTCCAGGAAAATGGGCAGCACGCCATCCATTCTAGGATTCTCTGGTTGGGGCTCCATTTTCTTTCTCTTCAAAATCCCAATTAAAATAAAGTTTTCTAAAAAATGGGAGAACGGGTTATCATACTCTCTAAGACGTCTTAATTTCAGCTTTGTGTGCAGAAAAAATATGCTCCCCTACCTGAGAGAGAAGTAAATGTGTTGACATGTTTAAGAAAACATTTGGAGTACTTCAGATGAGGCTATAAAGGGAGATGAATTTAAGGAATCCGCAGGTCTGTGGAGGAAGTTCTCACAGCCACCAATAATCTGCTTGCAAAGGAGCAAAGGAACTAATTACATTTGGAGAGGACTGTGTACTTGATAAAATAATTAAAAATAAATTGCTCTCCTTGGAAATGCAAATTACTGAATGCTAAAGCAACCCTGTTGGTCACATAGATGATAAATAGAGGTGTTTTGTCAAGTCTGTTAGGTGGCATTGATTGATTTCCAATTATGGCTAAACCTGCGTCTGAATAGCTTTTGAAATAAAGGTGAGGGCCCCTAGGCCCTGCAGAGACACCTGCTGAAGACATGGCATGTTGGCCCTATCCTTGGAATTTTCCAGCCTGTGAATTGGGGGACCGTTAAGCATCAGATTTTCCTTGCTGCTTGTCTTGAACCCTAGCTCTGCTAGAATAGGAGGGGTGGTGGCCCTGTGACCTCTCCTCCTCCAGATCTACCACAGTCTTTTCCTACTACCCAAGACTGTCAGGTCACAGAAAGTACCAAGAGCCATGGGCTTTTGGTGGTGGGGAGACATGGACGATACATTGCCGCACAAACACCCCACCCCCCAAGAACAGAAGAGTTTTCCTTCATGATGACTTAAGTCTTGTAGCACAAAAACAATCACCCTCCCATCAGTGTATAAAATGTTTTATCATTTTATCAAAGAATCAATACTGATTCTCCTACTTTTAAGCTGTCGAGTGGGCATTTGTAGATGAGCTAGAGGAAGATAATTGGATTTCTCCCTGGAAAGAAGTTACATTCTGGTTGCAGAGGCAGATTTGAAGTAAAAAAGAGCGTGTTCTCAATTCCTTTTGCCTTGCTGACACCAGATTCATTCCTATGTTTCTTACCTAGAGCAAAAAGATCACCTGGAGCCAGAGTTTCCAGGAGAATCAGTGGTGTAAGAGGTGGGAGGAGAGGGAAGGCCCACCCAGGGCTCTGTGTTAGCAGCTCATTTGCTCCTCCATGCTGTGTGAGGGCCCAGGCTGTGGGAGGGAGGCTCTAGGATAATGATGTTATCTACTCCTGAAGGCTACACTGGGTAGGCAGGTTAATACACAAAGAAGCACTTACAGTTCCAGGCAGCACGTAAGTGCTCCCTAAATGTTCCCTGCGAGCCCTGAGTGACATGCACAGAGCCCCAGACATGGTAAAGGACAGAATCAGAATTCTTTCAGGCCCCAGCCAGTCCAGTTCAGAAGTCCCAGCACACTGCAGCTGCAGGCACCTCTCAGGATTCAGTTGTGTTCATCTTCCTCTTCCTCCTCTCTTCTGTCTGCGGTCCAGCCTCCAGCCCCTTTCATGCCTACCCAAAGAGCCTTTTCTTTCTGTGCGCTGAGACTCTCCCTTGACAACTTCCTGGCCTTCTGGTATAAGCAGAGGAGGGAAATCAACAGAAGACCAAACATGACAATGGGGCAGACAACTAGGAAATAGAGTAAAGGTGCTGAGGAACAGATCCTGGCAGGAAACGTGGGCTCTGCAACCAAAGAGCAAAAAACACAGAACAATCAGTACATAGCTTACATGAACTAATCAATCACGTGCACTTCTCCATTTATTGTTACAAGCAAATGTATGTAAAAATAATGGGGCCAAGTGGCACTACCCCTTAATTTGTATGTGTGAGCACAGGATGGGGCGAGGAGAGGCCCCCAGGCACACGCTGCGCAATTCCCACTTGCCCAACATTTGCCAACCAACAGAGCTGCTTCCAGTGACCTACTTAAAACTACCAGCCAAAATGAAAAACAAAACAACAAAAAAAGAAGAAAACTCTCCTTTAATCTTCTTCCTTCAGAAAAGATATCTATAATTCAGCCCTCATTCTCACTGTGTTGCCTGTCCTGAATTTTTCAGTGAAGTATTCCCACAGCTGCTTGTGAAACACACACACCACTGCACCTTCCTTTTACACAGCTGCACCTGCCCAGCAAGCACTTCTCTCCTGACCCATGGTGGCCCCCAAGCATCCACCTCTAGGGATCCTCCTTGTGTTCCTAGAAGGTCATTCCTGGCACATAATCTTCTGGGTCCTCTGGGTTTAACTGGATCACACTTCCTCTGCCAGTGTGTCCTACCTTGCCTTGGGCACAGTTCCTCTTCTTGTCCCCTCTCACAAAACTCTTTGTTTTGGACTCTTCCATTCTGTTTCACTATGTCCTTTGGCTCATTAGAGTTACTTGAATATATCTGCTGGTGTCGTTTGTTTTTGCTTCCCCTACAGTGCCTAGCACAGGTGCTCAGTAGCTTTGCTGATCTGAATTAAATCAAACTGGCTGCAAACACATGGGCCAGAGATACTATGTAAAGGCCTGCTGAAGCCTATGATCCTCCACCATCTGCAGTCCCCTGGGAAGCACTATCAGCAGACAGACATGCAGAGCATGTACCATCCTCCCTGGTCAGGGAAGCAAAGCAGGAAGACTGCAAATACCACAGGTTCCAGGAAATGGTGCCCTGAGCCACTGGTCAGATAACCAGGTTTACAGACTCTGAAGCAGAAAGTCATATGCTTAAAGAGATACCAACCATTAAATGTAGTTTCCTAGTTACTTACTTATGACATCATATTTGAAATCAGGATTGTTCTGAAAAAAATCTGCTGCTAATAATAGCTGTGCTTTTCTTGGAAAATTGTAAAGATATAAGCAATTTCTTCCTCAAAGATTAAGCTATAGGATTCATGGGATTATAGATTCTCAGAGATGAACACAGGGTTAAAGGTCTTTGTGACCAAATTCCCACTGCCAGAATTCCATTGCTGATATTGCTGATGCATTTTACATGTTGAAGAGCATCCTTTTCTTGGGAATCAAGATAGAATCTAGACATTTGCTCAAGTCCCACACTGTGTGCTGCTGTAGGGTAGGGCCTGGGGTGCCTGAGATCTTGTACAGCACTTTGCCCACTGGACCTCCGTGGAGCCTGGTGAATGGGTCAACAGCATGAGTGCTGACCACACAGGAACCTGGGGGTGGCTGACTCATGTCATGCAAAGTAAATATCCTCCCTGCAGGCTGCCAGCTCCAAGTGGGGCTGGAAAAGAATGGCTGAGGCTTATGGCTTAGAGTTTGTCTAGTCTCCTTTATATTCTCCATCCTAAGTTTGGTTTTTCTTTTTGAAAGGTGAAGCAATGGCAAAACTAGATTTTAATTCTTTAAGTCCTCTTCCTGCATTCTACTGGACTCATCTCCAGAATAATCTGGCTTGACTACAGTTTTTCTACCAGTTCTCAACAGAATACACTTGAAAGTACAGTTAAAGGAAGGAGGGCTGGGGATACAGCTCAGTGGCACAAGCGCCTGCCTGGCAAGTGCAAGGTCCTGAGTTCGATTCCTAATACAAAAAAAAAAAGAATTTGAATACAAAAGAAGGCATAACCTGCAATACTGAGAGAGAAGGGAGCAGAGTCCAGGTGTTAAGAGCACTGGCCATGGACATTTGTCCAGAGTAGTAACTGAGCACTTACTGCATTTCAGAGAGCTGGGTTCAAATCCTCACTCTTTAATTTACTGTTATTGACACTGGATAAGTTACATCTCTAATCATTAGTTTCCTCATCAATCAAACATAAATGATAATCTCTAGGGTTGTGTTGATATCATGCATAATACAGCACTTAACATAGTACCTAGAGCATTTGTTTAGTCAGCAAGCAATAAATATCAGCTAGAATGCTACTGGGAAAGCTGAGTAAATCACAAGTAACCTTTCAAAAGACCGGGCAGACAGCAGGGTGAGAGCCTACTGCTTCCTCACAGGGACCACAAGTGCTATAACTTGGATCTATAATCTTCTGATCCATAGTCAGACGCATTGTCCATTGTGCCACTGGCCCTATGCTTATAGTTTGGATCTAAAATGTCCTCCAAAGACCCATATGTCAAAGGCTTAGTCCTAGAGCCTTTAAGAGGTGGGACCTCATGGGAGGTCATAGGTCACTGAGGTGCTCTTGAAAGGGAACGGGATTGTGAGACTTTCTGTCTCCCCTCTCTGTCTCCTCTTTTCCTCTATTTCCTGGCTGTCATGAAATGACCAGGTTCCTCTGCCACACATTCCAGCCATGAGGTACTGCCTCATCACAGACCCAAAGCAACAAGCCATTCAACTACCATAGATTGAACGCTCAAAACTGTGAGTCCCCAAAAAGCTTTTCTTAGTTGATTATCTCAGGTGTTTTGACACAACAATGGAAAGCTAACTCTCTTGGATTACTGATATTTCTGTTCCCAGGTCCGGGTGACATCCAGCTGAGAGCCACAGACTTAGGAGGCTCTACCTTCCTTTTCTAGTCATGGGAGGCAGAGAATTATGAATGTCTGTGGTACCAAGTGTCACTTGCTAGGATGGTAGAGTGAGATGGGGCTGGCATATAAGAGGCAGGAAGAAATCTGGTAATGGGATTTCTGTCTTGGGACACGAAGCTTTACCATGAAGTGATTGCCAGAGAGCTTGACTGTCTTAATGGGGAGGAGGCTGCTCCACTTAGAGCAGTCTGCCATCAAAGGACAGCAGAGTGCACTCTTCAGAGCGCTAAATTGGCTGACAGCTAGCAACTGTCAGCTCTGGTGCTTCTAAATTACCTCTCCCGAGAGGGCAGTGTTTACTCTGGATCCCACAATCACCATTTCCCACCATCTGCCTCTCACCCATATTTGGATTAGAACTGGTGACACTCAAAACCATTAAGGTTTGGCATTTGGAATCAATTTGAGTAAGTGCCTGATGCTCAAATAAAGGCCTTCAAAACAGAGCCAAAATGTAATGAGAATACTTCATCATGGGGTTAGTTTATAACTTGCTTCCACACACAGTATAGAAGCCCTTTTGGACAGTAGCTCAGAAATGCTGACTTTTGAGAGGCATCAATAATAAGGGGCTACCAACTTCTCTCCACCCACCAACTCAAAACTTGGAAAAGTGGCTGTGCATGTCATAGGAGAGGATCGGCTCCTGCCAAGAGATAACAGTTCCCGGATGGCAAGTGTACCAGTATAAGTGAACCAGTCCTGGTTCAGTCTAACTGAAGAACCCCTACCCTTTCAAGTTTCTGTTGCAGGCCACGTGCCAAGCCTTGTTGAAGGCAGTGGAAAAACATAAATGACATGGCCTCTCAAGAAATTTCAGTGTGATAGACACGTGCGTTTTCTTTAAGAATTGACTTTCCCATCCAAGTCTTTTTTTTTTGTCTTGTGTATGCAAGTGGTGGTGAGCACTATTAAACAAGTAACTATAGGTGCGATGACTAAGAGTGCTGATAAGTCACTGAGATGGTGGCAGTTCACTATGTAGGTGAGTAATCAGATGGTCACCAGGAAAGGGAGACAGGGAGCAGCACTGCAGTATGGGGGTGGCACATCTGGGTGGCCAGATGTTAGACTGTCAGTCGTACCTACTGTACTCTATACTTTATCTTCTGCCTTTCTATTGGCTCTTTCCCCTCTAAAATGTGAATGTTCTCAAGTCCTTCATATCTTTAAACCAAATCTGAAAAAACCAGAAGCAAGGTACTTTTCCTGACACTACTTGCCATTTGCTATGGTCTTCTCTAACTACTGCTCTTGAAAGTGTAGTCTGTACTTGCTGTGTCCACATGCTCGGCCTACCTCAGTCTGATTTCTCTCATTGCTTCTCTAAAGTTGTCCTGTATTGTCAAAACCAATGGAGGCTTTTTCATTCTTATCTTAATCAGCCTCGTTGCACTGTTCAGTCTGTGTTCTCTCCTTCCCCTTTGATATCCCCTCTGTGCTTGATTTCTGTGATAGCATCAAAGTCAGGTTCTCTTTTTTTTTTGTACTGGGAATAGAACTCAGGACCTTGTGCTTGCTAGGCAGGTGCTTGTGCCTCTGAGCCATATCCCCAGCCCAAAGTCAGGTTCTCCTCCTACTTCCTGGCTGCTCCCTTCAGACCCCATTATAGGCTCTGCTTCTCCATCCCCCTAATAAATGGTGTACATCTCAAGGTCCACCCTTGAGGATCATTACGGGCTACATATTGAAGGCTCCTAATGTACAATTGTGGTTCAGATCCTATTTGGAAGTCCCAATGTCTATGTGTCACATTCCTCTCTCCAACTCACAGGTACTACAAGCTCAGTTCCAGCTCAGATTATTCAAACTTGGACTGATTTCTCTCTAAACCTTCTTCTTGCATTATTTTGCTGGGTAAATGGCCCCATCATCTGTCTAAGCCAAATATTCACTCTTGATTTTCCCCCTTCTGTGCTTTCATTGCCCACATATATCTAACCAGTCACTAAATCTAGAAGATAACACCTCCTAATACCTAATTTTTGTTCTCCCAGTCTTACTGACACTGCCTTAGCTCAGGCCTGTACCTTGTCTCATCTTGGTTCTACAATTTTGAATAGTTCTCCCTGCTCTGTCTGCCTCGCAACTATTCATCTTTTCCCCTACTCCCTGTAGGAACTTTCTGAAATGCAAATCTGATGGTGTGACTGCTTTCCTTGGACACTCCATAGCTGTCATGATAAAGCGCACTTCCTTAGCTTTGTACATTAGACACACTTGAGATCTGTGTCCTTTCCACTCTACTAGTCTCTTCTCTTGCCGTTGTACCACATGGGTGCAGTTTTTGCCATTCTCAACTGCTGAAGTTCTCTAAGCATGGAGTGTCATGGTTTTTATCATACTGCCTTCCTTTTCCTTTCACTAAACTATATTTTCTCCTTTTGCAGGTTCCATACCCTAGGGCACCCTCCAGATACTCTCCCCACTTGGGCCTTCACCCTAGCTCACGGTGTTCCCTTAGCATCTTAGGACCACTTATTTGAGGACACCTATCATGCTGGATTTGACTCCCCCACTACTCTACAAACTCCATGGGAACATGCTCTGCCATACACATTTTTGTGTTCTCAGAACCTAATATATTTATCCAACAGATTATTTTGTGACATCGATGGATACCTGTGTGTAGCATGTTTGGAGGTATAAGGGAAAGACATTCACACTTTTTTAGTACTTACAACATCTCAGGAACTGTCCTAGATATATTAAAAACATTTGTATTATGATCCTCATTTTCTGAGAAAGCCAAAGCTTTGAGAAGTCAAGTAACTGTGGTGTGATTTCATGACTAGTGGATGGAAAAGCTGTGATGTGAGCCGAGGTTTATCTGACTCCAGCCTCTGGGGACTTTTCGTCACCTCAGACTGCCCCCGCTTCAGAAAGGAACAGTGAGGTGGTGGAAGCCAGATTCTATGTTACAAGGATTTCCTTGAGTATCCTTGATATGAGTCTCACTAAGAATCCTCAGTGGGTCATGGCACAGGCTTTTGAGCTCTCTTGGTTGTGAAGAATACAAAGACCACTCAATTTTTAATGTTTCCTTTCCAGAGTTCATCTTTTTAAAACCTTACTCCTGTTTTACAAGGATTCCACAGAGATTAACTATATCATATATATTATGAAGAACCACAACTGCCTCAGAGGAGATGTGCTTTCTAGTCACACAATGTGCACTTCTCACAGTTGTTATCTATTTATTCTACTGCAAAAACTGCTGATTCTATAGACTCTAGGAATTCCAGTGGGAAAACACATATGGAATGTGCTCAGGGGTATGGAACTTCCTATAACTGTTAGAATGAAAAGTTGATAAGAAAAAATTCTGCCTGGATACTTAGGAGAAAAAAATATCTTCTGAGGAATGACATGGAGCTGACATAGGAGGCCGTGGCACATGCCTATAGTCCTAGCTGTTTGGGAGGCTGAGACAGAAGGCTTGCAAGTTCATATCCTACCTAGACAACTCAGCAAAGTCCTACCTCAAAATAAAAAATAAAAAGGACTGGGGATATATCTCAATTGTAGAGTGACCATGGGTTCAATTCAGAAAAAAAGAAAGACATAGGCAAGGATGATAGCACTCCAGGGAACAAATTATACAACTTTGACCTCCACTCTAGAAGCCTGTGTGTGGCTGAGATGTAGCTGGTCCTACTTCTGAGGCATTGCCATACATTCTCAGTAACACTCCTGCCCTCCTAAGAAATGTCACAGAAGCCAGCTAGTATCTTGGAAATATCACCTTCATTTACCCTTTTTGGTGTAAGGCATAAGACCACAACTCTATTCCAATGGCCCTTCCCTACGGTAAGTTTAGCTTTATAATCACCTCTCATCTTTTCCTTCAACCTCACTGGAACAAAGCAGTTAAAAAAATGAGCCCGCTGGTGTAGCCAGCTGTTGGTCATCAGAGAAAATTTACTGGTCTATGGAGAAAGTTTTGCTTTTGTTAATAATACATGCCTAATAAATGCCTATAATATGCCTGGCTGAGAAGGACAACCTTCTCACATGGAGGAGGGTCATTCTTTAGCCAAGGGTCTTTGAGTAGCTGCCGTCCTTACTGGAGTATGTAAATACGTTCTGTAGGGCACCCTTTCTCCCTTCACGTCTTTCAAGGCACAGTGAGAAGAAGCACACCCAATAGTTTATGTAGTAAGTGTCCGCCAAAGGTCCACATGGTTAAGCTTGTTCTCTATTAGGAGGCAATGAAGGTTTTAGGAGATGCGGCCTTGGAAGGTTGTTATGTCACTGGAGGCATGTCCTTAAAGGCAATGGTGGGATTCTAGTCCCTTCCTCTTTCTCTCCTCTGCTTCCTAATCATGAAGTGAGTGCTTTTACTCTACTAAATGCTCCCACCATGATGTGCTGCTACAGGCTCAAAAGAACATGAACTTCAATCTCTACAGCTGTGAGTCAAGTAAACCTTTCATCTTTATCAGTTGATTGTGTCAGGTATTTGTTGTAATAATGGAAAGGCTTAACACCACCATCACTATCAAAGTCCTGGTTTTTTCTGAGTACAAAAAGAGACAAGGAAAGTAGTATTATTGATTGAGAAAGGTTGTCCTGGTTTTGTTTTCTTTATTTTTTCTTTCTTTCTTTCTTCTTTTTTTTTTTTTTTTTTTTTTGTCTTTTTGAGACAAGGTTTCACTCTCCAGTTCAGGCTTGACTTGAACTCACTTTGTATCCCAGGCTAGCCTTGAACTCACAGCAATCCTCCTGCCTCAGACTCCCGAGTGCTGGGATTACAAGCATGTACAACTGCACCTGGCTTGTTTTTTTGTTTTTGACTAGGGCTGTATTTAGATGTAACTGATTCTGGTTTAGTCAGGTCAAAATGTAAAATCATCATTTCAGTGTCTCACATTCTCACTGCCACTGCTAAACAGCTTTCTGAAACTGTAAGATGCACCAAGAGCTAAGAATGTCTGGTTCACACATTATTTGGTTATTTAAAAGGACATGATGTTGATGGCTTTTTTGTTTGGAAGCAGAAAGGCAGAACAGGTCAGACAAAGGCATCTGTTACTTAAATATCTATTGCCTAAACCTCAGATAGACCTTGTTCAAATGAATTGCCCTGAGAGAGATAGCAAAGCCATCTTCATTAGGGAATCTGGAAAGCATCTTCACCTTGAAGGAAAGCAAACTGTGGCTGGGAGGAACGCATACAAGGAGAACCAGATGTTCTCATGACCGTAAACCTGTGGCAAAGTAACCCTCATTACCTGAAGAAAGCACTCTGAGCACCATCGACTGTGACTCATCTGACGCTTGGTTGACCCACTTGCTCGGATGGCCATGCAGCTGCCACTCTGCCACACTGCACCAGTACATCCCAGCTTCTTCCTCCTTCACCTCATGCAGCTTCAGGACAAAGTCCGTAGGAGACGAACGGTAGCAGTGCAGATGTCTCCTGCGCCCCTCATCCCCATACTCCAGCAAGCCATCGTGCTGCAGGTGCACCAGCATGTGACGCCTGGTGTCTCCCCTGCTCCAGAACCATGTCACAGAGTACAGGGAGGTTGAGTCCCCTGAGCCCTCAAGGCTGCAGTGGATGTCCACATTTCCATGCTCAGTGGCATTTTCTGTCAGGTAAATTTTGGAGATATTTACCTTGCTTCCTAGAAGACGAAACAACAGTAAGTTGGTCATTCAGGCTGGACTCCCCCTCTGAAAACTCTAGTTTTCACTAGGGAGATCCCATCTGGTATTCTTCAGGCATCACACCTTTCATCTTTAACAGTTTTCTTTGTTCCCTGTCCTTTCTTTTCACATTTGTCTAAACATTCTTTGTCACAAGTCAATCCAGCCACTTCTCTTCCTCTTCTTGCCCAATGGACCCTGCCACTAAAATTCACCCAGCTTCAGCTGGGTCCTCTGAACAGCTGCTTTGACCTCTCCTTGGTCAACTTCCTCTTCATTTTCCCAGAGGGTTTATTCAAAGCTTCCAGCACCCCTTCAGGTTGTACATTATACCACTAACCTTTGTTCTTTGCAAATTGTCTTCCTCCAGCACACTGAGATAGTATTTGCAGTATAGGTGCAGAGGGAGAAGAGGTTATTCAAGAGACTGAGCCTTTTGATACAAGTGTTAAAATACTGCTCACAGGAACTACTTAAATTACTGGATTAGAATATTTTTAAACAGATTTTGACACATACCAGCCACCCACCCACCCACACATACACACATACAGAGTAACTAGCAGGTGAGGACCTGGAATGCTATCCAGAGTAATCAAACAAATAAAGAAATTATACTGTGCATTAAATTTTCAACTCCATTACAAATACATTTAACTTGTTTTTTAAATACAAGTTTGATCTTGGGCTTTTTTTCAGTTTACTCTTTCCTTCCTTTCCTGGATAAGCATGTAAAATATTGGTTTATATTAGACTGTTTTCTCACCTCAAGTTACTTCCTGTTTTATTGCAGTCTGGTTTCGGATCCCATCACTAGATTTGGCCAGGTCCAGTTTTCTAGCAACAAAAAAAGTTTCTAGTAACAGTTTTTTAGTAACAAAAAAGGACTGGAGGGTTCCTTGGGCTGGAAAACTGGACCTGGCCACGTCTAGTGATGGGAGTGGAAACCAGACTGCAATAAAACAGAACTCTGCAGTCATTTTTTGGTTTCTAAAGTCTTGGTGGTTTTTGTTACTGAAGTCAATTTTCTTCCTGAAATTCTTTCTTTGACCTCAGAGAAAATTTTCCCTACCTTCAATTCTGACCAGCCCATTTGAATATCTTTTCCTGGAACCCCTTCATTAGTTCACTCCCTTATCCATGGTGTACAAGTGGCAACCCACAGTCACACCTAATGCACAGTTTTTATTTGATACCCTCTATATTTTAAAATAGTTGTCTTACTTGCAAATAGTTTCAAACAGAGATGTGATTTTAAAAAAGATAGCTAGAATTTTCGGATATGTTAAAAGATCTGACAACCCTGAGCCTGTGTTTCTACATGGGAAGCACTGGTTTGAG
>NW_004955435.1:20130100-20132793 GCF_000276665.1 Chinchilla lanigera | reverse complement strand
TAATCCCTGCCTTCTAAAAAGGGACACGTACACACTGTCCAGATTTTGGCTGGGACAACGGTAAGATAGGAATGGCAGATGCACAGATGCAGAGGCCAGAGGTATTATAAAAGAGGCTTGTGGGTTAGCAGAGATGATAAATGCAACCAAGGCAGGCTCCGAATGAGGGTCTCTGGGGCATCCACATACACATTTGCAGCTGGCAGTTAGGTATAAAGGCCTGGAGCACAAGAGATGAGGGCTAAGCACAAAGACCCAGAGTTGTCATCTCAAAGGTAGTATTAAAACTGGGGAAATGTTTAAGATGGTCTGAGGAAAGCAGAGCATAAGGAGCAGAAGGGCCCAGGATGGATCCCCAAGGAACACTCATGTCTGGCAGCAACAGGAAGAGGGCCCCAAGAAGAAAAAGGGGCGCCAGAACAGCAGGAAGAGCTCCTCATATTCAGCTATTGTTCTGCCCCTGCTGCTTCCACAGACTGTGAGCGCCTTAAAGGCAAGAGCTCTGCCTCATTTACCTTTGCATTCCTATCACTTCACATAGTAGTATTGGATTATAAACTTACTTTTTGACATTACCTTGAAAATAGTAATGTAAGTGCCAAAATAGATCAACTTATTTGCATTGTGCTATTGGATCTTATCCAGTTCCCAAGCCCTAGCAGTGACGTTCATTTAATTTTAATCAACAGTGGAGGTGACCTAACCAGTGCTGAGAGAACTAACCAAGCCTGTCCACATTTAGACAGCAGCACTCATAGGGCAGTGCAGAGGGATGGAACTTCCATTACATTTTTAAAGATCTCCTGAGGAAGAGGAGATTCCCTCAGTAAGCCATTCCAACAGCTAACTACTCTTATTTGCCTTATGTTTAGGCAGCCAAATGTTGGAAAGCAATTTCTCCACACATCCCCATAGAGTTGTACAGTTTCTCTTCACAGTGGGAGAAATATGCTTCGTATTACTCTTTCTCTGCCAAATTATAGTAGAGCCCCACTGGAGTGACACAGCTTGTTATTATAGAGATCTGGAGATACGATACCCTGGATAGCTGCACAGACCAGGCGGCCAGGCTGATAAGCAAATCTATGCAAAGGATCTTGTTCCTATTTGAGTTCCTCAAAACACCCAATTAATTCACCTCAGATGACCCCCACCTCCTGGTGGGCTGCCAGGTCTGCCTTTATGGAGAGGTGGACAGTATTCCTGTAACTCCAGAACATATTTTTACTTCCACACAAACACTCTATAGAAGCTGTTCAAGAGAAGGTGGATATTCTACAGAAAGATATGTGCTAATACACTCACAAATTTTACCTGTGGGCTTGAGTTTCAATTCTGTCAGTCCTGACTTCTCCGCTCCAAGCCTCTGCCACGTGCCATTTGTAAACAGAAGCCATTCCTCCACAGCACAGTAATACGTGCCCTGATCGCTGTCTTCCACACTCAGAATGTGCAGCTGAAACAAGTTTTGGGAAATTTTCGCAGAGTGAAATTTTTGTTTTCTCCGTGGGGTGTGAAATTCATCCCCATATTTTACAACATTGGTCTGGTCCATTTCCAAGATCTTCAGCCAAGATGTACTACTGGAAATGGGAGAGAAATACCAAGTAATGGCTAACTGGAGGTTTCTAGCGTGCTGGGATGAGACATTACATTCTATAACTGTGTTGGAGTTGATGGAGATCTCTTGGTATTGATGGCTTGCATTCACTCTTAGGGTGCTCTCTGTATGAAAAGAATGAAAATAATTACTTTGCTAACAAGTCAAATTTTAAGACAGAAGAGATGTTAGAGATCAACTAGGACAATACCTCCTACGGCCATCACATGTGAAAGAGCAGCCTCCCCGAACGTTTGGCTATTGAACTACTCACTGGCTGATGAAGCAGCTCATTCATTCTTTGGACAGCTCTGCCACTAGTGAATTCTGTCTGATGTCCCATTAAGTTTTCTCCCTTCATAACTTCCATCCACTGTACCTAGTTATCATTTACTGGGTGGAGAGGGGAAGTGTCACACAGAAAACCCAATCTCATTTCCATACAATAATGCTTCAGTATCTAAACGTAAACTCTATAGCATTTCATGTATCAAATTGAGAAAAAGTGGCACTGTTTATTCTTTATATGTTCACTATCCATAATGTACTGCTGGATTCACCATTTGCCAAAGTCTAGTTATAGCTTCTTTCAAACATGAGTAAACAAAAAAGAAAGCACAAGCTATGAAAATGATAAATCTCTTTTTAGCACTCCACTGTGGGAACATCATATGTATATGGAGTCAATGATCTTTTAACTCCAATTCTTCTGTTTTGTCAGCAAGATGGGCAATAAGCCTTCCTTCCAAATCTTATTCTAGGGGTTGGGGATTTAGCTCAGCGGCACAGCACCTGCCTGGCAAGCGCAAGGTCATGAGTTTGATTCCTGGTACCGGAAAAAAAAAAAAAAAAAACCCAAATCTTATTCTAACTTTTAACTTCTTGCTGGTATCACCAAGTCTACTTTTCATATGTGCTTATTTATGTTGCCAATCGGTTCCTTTATTCTTCCTCTAACAAACATTTATTAATAATATGTCATATTATATATTACATGCCAACTATGCCAGGCTTTGTGGATACCTGCCCTCAGTGAATCAGGTGAGAGAGAGAGAGAGAGAGAGAGAGAGAGAGAGAGAGAGAGAGAGAGAGA
>NW_004955435.1:20015134-20130000 GCF_000276665.1 Chinchilla lanigera | reverse complement strand
AGAGAAAGAGAAAGAGAAACTATCAGAGTACCCAGGAGAAATACCTAACCCAAATATAGGAGTGAGGAGAGATTTCCTGAAAGAGGGAACACTAAACTGAGTCTTTGGGATCACAGGAATTATTCTGATGAAGAACAGCCTAAAGAATTCCACATAAAAGAAATTTAGCCAGGTACAGTGGGGCATGCCTGTAATTCTAGCTCTCTAAGAAGAGGAGACAGGAGGATCCCAAGTTTGAGCCCAGCCTAGGCAACTTAGTGACTTAGTGAAAACTTGTCTCAAAGTATAAAAGGGCTGGGTGTGTAGCTTAGTGCAAAGACCCTGGGTTCAATCCCCAGTGCCAAAAGAAAGGCAACTTGAATAAGACTTTGAGAAAACCTGGATTACTGAACTACAAGTAATTCAGTGTGGCTGGAGTTTGAATTGAAGATGGAAAGTTAAAGGAAATGGCTGGAAAGACAGAAATGTACTAGATTTTTTATTATTAAGTTTATTGGTACAATTTGTATCTACATAACGATCACACTCATCATAGAGAATTTGTATCTGTACATGATATCCTGATTCCTGTTTTCCCCCATGCCTCACCCCTCCCTTCAACCTCTCTTCTCCTCCTTATTTACAAAGCTTTGTTTCCATTTTATCTTTCTTTTCTCATTTTTTCTTTTCCCTTCATTCCTTCCCCCTTCCTCCTGTCTAGTTCTCCTTTCCCTGTAAACAGTCTCTTCATATTTCATGATATCTATTGTACATTAGGATTCTTACTTGTACTTTCAGTTTCTCACACCTAAGAGACAATGTGATATTTATACATGTTTGTCTGATTTATTTCTCTTAAGAGTATGGTCTCAAGGTGCATCCATCTAGCAATAAATATCTCAAGTTTATCCTCCTTTATAGCTGAGTAGTACTCCATTGTATAAAAAACCACATCTTCTTTACCCATCCATTGGTTCAGGGGCATTTGGGTTGTTTCCAAAATTTAGCTATTACAAACTATGCTGCTAGAAATATGGGTGCACATATATCACTGTGATATGATGCTTTTAATTTTTTCAAGAAAATACCAAGAAGGGAAATAGCTGAGTCAAGTAGTGTCAGTAGTCCTAGTTTTTTAAGCAATCTCCACACTAATTTCACAGTGATTGCATCAATTTAGACTCCAATAGTGGAGAAGGGTAGCTTTTTCTCCACATCCCCCTCCACATTTGTTATTGGTTGATGTCTTGATAATAGCAATTCTTTCTGGAATGATACGGAATCATGGCATTGTTTTAATTTGCATCACTCAAATGATGAGTGACATTGAACGTTTTTTCATATATTTATTTGCCATTTGTAATTTTTTTTTATCTGAGAAGTGTATATTAATCTTAGATGCCAGTGTTTGCATTGGGTCTTTAAATTTTGAAGGTCTGATTTTTGAAAATTCTTTATATGTGCTAGATATTAGTCTGTTGTCTGAGCTGGGGATATAGCTCAGTGACCAAAGCACCTGCCTGGCAAGCACAAGGTCCTGAGTTCAATTCCCAGTACCAAAAAAAAATACATAGATAGTCTGTTGTCTGAGGAAAAATTGGCTAGAATTTTTTCCCACTCCATGGATGGTCTTTTCACTCTGTTGATGATTTCTTTTATGTGAGAGCTTTCTAATAAGATGAGATCCCAGTTGTTCATTCTTTGTAGTATTTTCTGTGCAATCAAGGATTTATTCATAAAGTCTTTACCTACAATTATTTCTTCAAGAGTTCTACCTATTCTATCTTCCAGCAGTATTTCTGTTTTAATATTTAGATCTTTGATGTACTCTGATTTTAGTTTAGTGTGTGGTGAGAGAAGTGGGTTGAGTTTTAGTCCTCAGCATGTGGAAAGCCAGTTTTTCCAGCACCATTTATTAGAGGCTATCTTTCTTCCAGTGAACGTGTGTGATCCCACGAAGGTGGTTGAGTGTGTTTGGAGTTTTTTCTGCATCTTCTAATCTATTCTGTTGACCTTCAGGTCTGGTGGTTTTTTTGTTTTGGTTTGGTTTTTTTGCAAATACCATACTGATTTTATCACAGTAGCTCTGTAGTATAATTTCAAAACAGATCCAGGTGTAGTGGCACACACCTGTAATCCCAGCACTCAGAAGGTAGAGGCAGGAGGATCATTGCAAGTTTGAGACCAGCCTGGGCTACAAAGTGAGCTCAAGGCGAACCTGAACCAAGTAGCAAGACCCTGACTCAAAAAAGATGACAAAAAAAAAAATTTCAAGTCAGGGGTTGCTGATGCCCCCTGCCTTGCTTTTGTTGCCCAGAACTGTTTTTGCTATTCTAGGTTTCTTCAGGTTCCAAGGATTTTAGGAATATGTTCTCTAGTTCATATGTGAAGTATGCTAATAGTATTTTGATTAGGATTACATTAAATCTGTGTAACAATTTAGGGCCAAGGCCATTTTCACTATGTTCGTTCTTCCTACCCAAGAGAAAGGGATATCTTTCCATTTTCTGACATCCTCTTCAATTTCCTTTTGCAGAGTGCTATAGTTTTCAATTTAGAGATCCTTTACTTCCTTTATTAGATTGATTCCTAAGTATTTCATTTTTTTTAATGCTCTTGTGAAAGGGGTTATTTCCCTAATTTCTCCGCCAGTGAGTTTGTTATTTGTATACAGAAATATTATTGATTTTTGAGTGTTGACTTTGTATCCAGCTACACAACTGAATTTTGTTATTAAATCTGTAAGTCTTTTGGTGGAGTTTTTGGGATCTTCTATGTATGCAGAGTATCGTGTCACCTGCAAATAATGATAATTTAACTTCTTTCTTTCCTATCTTTATTCCTTTTATTTCTTTCTCTTGTCTAATTGCTCTAATGTTTCCAGAACTATATTGAATAGGAGTGGTAAGAGTAAGCATCCTTGTCTTATTACTGATTTTAGAGTGAAAGCTTTCAGTTTTTGAGCATTTAATATGTTGATTGTTGGTTTGTCAAAGATGGCTATTATCAGATTGAGATAAAGACCATCTATTTCAAATTTCTGTAGGGTTTTTATCATGAATGGGTGTTGGATTTTGTCAAGTGCTTTTCCTGTGTCTCTTCAGCTGATCATGTGATCTTTTTCCTTGGCTCTATTGATATGGTGTATTACATTCATTGATTTTTGTATGTTGAACCATCCCTGCATCCTTGGTAAAAATCCTATTTGGTGATGGTGTATAATCTTCTTGATGATTTGCTGCATTCTATCTGATAGTATCTTATTAAAGATTTTTTGCATCAATGTTCATTAATGAGATTGGCCTATATTTCTCTTTTTTGGTTTGGTCCTTTTCTGGTTTTGTTATCAGGGTAGTACTTGCTTCCAGTAATGAGTTTGGGAGTACTTCTTCCTTTTCAATTTCATTGAAGAATTGAGGAGTAATGTCATTAGATCTCTAAATTTCTTGTAGAATTAAGCAGTGAATCCATCAGGACTTGGGCTCTTCTTAGTTGGTAAGTTTTTAGTTACATTTTTATTTCACTTACTGATATTGGGTTATTTAGAATTTTTTATATCTTCTTGATTCAGTGTTGGCAATTCATATGTACCTAGATATCTGTCCATTTCTTCTGTATTTTCCATCTCATTAGAGGTTCTCAAAATAGGTATTGATGATCTTCTGGATTTCTGCAGGATCTGTTGTGATTTTATCCTTTTCATTACTAATTGCATGTATGTGAGTCTTTTCTTTCCTTTTTTGATAAGGTTGGCTAAGGGTTTATCATTTTTATTTAATCTTCAAAAAAACAACTCAATTCATTGATTCTCTGTATTGTGTCCTTAGTCTCAATTGCATTAGTTTCTGATCTGATCTTTATAATTTCCTCCTTCATAAAAGCTTTGGGCTTGACTTGTTCTTTTTCTAGAAGTTTGGGTTCAACATTAAGTTGTTTATTTATTTGAGCTTGTTCTGTTTTTCTGATGTGAGAACTCACTACTATAATTTTCCTTCTTTGGACTCTTTCATTATGTCCCATAAATTCCAGTGTGTTAACATTATTCCAGTGATAATTGACATTATCATTTAATTGTAGATACTATTTAATTTCTTCTTTAATTTCATCTGTGACCCATTGGTTGTTCAGTAGGGTATTATTTAATTTCCATGTATTTATGGAAATACATAAATGGTTTCTTTTGCCATTGACTTTCAATTTCATTGCACTATGGTCAGATAATATACATGAGAGAATTTCAATTCCTTTACATTTACTTAAGCATTTCTGTGGGTTAGTATGTGGTCTATTTTGGAGAATGCCCTGTGCATAGCTGAGAAGAAAGTGAATTCTGATGTTGTGTGGTTGAACACTCTGTAGATATGTACTAAGTACATTTGTTCACAGGTTTGTTTGAGTTTTGATATTTCTTTGTTGATTCTTTGGTTGATCTATTTTTGACAGTGGGGTATTAAGCCCCCCTTTATAATTGTGTTAGTGCTTATTTGATTTTCATGTTCATTAATACTTGTTTTATAGAGTTGGGTGCACCTGTATTTGGTGCATATATATTTATGGTTATTGTGTCTTCTTCTTGGAATTTTCCCTTAAGAAGTATATACTGACCTTCTTTATCTCTTTTGATAAGCCTTGGCTTGAAATTCACATTGTCTGCAAATAGAATAGTGGCCCCTGCTTTTTTCCAGGTTTTTGTCACATGGAGCATTGCTTTCCATCCTTTGACTTTCAATCTATGAATTTCTTTTTGAGTTAAATGTATTTCTTGTATGCAGCGTATTGTTGGATCTTTTCTCTTGAACCAATCTGTCTGTTAGTCTGCTTCTTGTCAATTGTGAATTGAGATCATTTGCATTGATAGTTATACAAAGTCTCTCCCTTCTATTTATTTGCTTGCCTTTCCTGGTGGCTTCTTTCTATGGGTGTTCTTGGTATTGTGGCCTTTGTTGTTTCTTTCTAGAATATCTTTCAGAATACTTTGTAAAGCGGGTTCAGTGGTCATGAATTTCTTCAGTTGCTCTTTGTCATCGAAGTATATGATTTCTCCATTAAATCTGAAATTTAGTTTTGCAGGATACATCAATTTGGACTGGAAGTGGTTTTCTTTCAGGACTTGAAATACTTTACTCTATGCTCTCCTGGATTTAAGGGTTTGTGTTGAGAAGTCTGATGTAATTCTGATATATTTCCCTTTATAGTTGATTTGTTTCTTTTCTTTAACAGGTTTTAATATTCTGTTCTTGTGCTGAATTTCTGGAATCTTGATTAATATATGTCTGGATGTAGATTTACTTTGTCGTGATTAATTGGAGTTCTATATGCCTCATTTACTGTAGGTCAAATTCTTTTTCCATGTTTGGGAAGTTTTCTGCCATTACTTTTTATGTCATTTGTGCTTATGTATGCTTTTTCATTGAATCCAATCAATTTTATGTTGTTCTTCTTTGCATCATCTTGCAGCTGTTGAACTGTTTTTTCTTATCCCTTGATGTTTTTAAGAGATTTTTTTTCATGATCATCAACTACTGTCTTCTAGTTCTGATATTCTGTCTTCACTTTTGTTCAATTGGTTTTCCAAACTTTCAATGGAATTTTTAATTTCTTGGATATCTCTTTGAATCTGTTTCATGGACTCCATTTCTTTTCTATGTTGGGCATTCATGGTTGCTATCCTTTTCTTATACTCCTCTATGTTTTTATGTACATGTATTCTAAATTTGCTGAGCAAGTCCTTAATTATAGTTGTCATCTCTTTTTTCACCTGAGAGATTGTTTCTTATTTGATTTCCTCTATAGCCTCATACATTTATTTACTTGCTTTCATTTCTGCTGCTATTATTCCAGGAAATTTGGGTGTTTGGCTTCTGATTTCATCCATCTCATAGTCCCCTGGATTTGTCCTGGGTGGACTGGAGGTCACAGGGTTGCCTTTTGCTTCTGTGTCTTGTCATTTTCTATTTTTAATTTTATTTTGTTTTCTGTGTTGATGCTTATAAGTTACTTATAGTAGATAGCTTTATCAAGGCTTCCCTAGGAAATGTCTGTTCCCCAGAGATATCTTCTAGGTGTAGGTGGTTCCTGGTCTTTGTGTCTGTTCCAAGATCCTACCTTTCCAACTTATTTTTTTTTGTTTTGTTTGTTTTTTTGGTTTTTCTCCGGTACCGGGAACCGAACTCACGACCTTGCGCTTGCCAGGCAGGCGCTTTGCCGCTGAGCTAAATCCCCAGCCCCCTACCTTTCCAACTTATTAAGGATGAGATGTTGCTATCTATTTGGCTCACCACCCAGTTCTTTGGTGCTAGACTATGGTGATGGTTACAAATCCAGATAATCATAGTGTTGTCATACAAGGGAGAACAGTTGACTACAACAGGTATGGCATCCTGGTTAAAGCAGTATAGTTATCGATAACAATAGAATCAAGCAGAGCATAGAACCTAACAAACTGTGCTAATTATTAATTTGGTACCTTTAACCATAGGGGCAAGATCTACAGTTACATAACAAAATCTAACATAATTCGAGAACTTATATACAGAGTTTCCCCTTAGTAGGGTGATTTTACCCTGTGGTGGGGAAATTTAAAAGGAAGAGGGGACAAACAGAGAGATAAATGAAGAGAAACATAATAGAAACAAGGCTGGAGGACAAAGGATGATCACACAAGCTTTGCAAAACTGGAGAAGCGGGCAGAAGAGAGACAGTGAAGGAGAAAGCAAAAGACTATCAAAGTGAACCAGAAAGATAGAGACAGTGTTCACTCACATGAAAACATCATAAAATCAAGAGAGATAGTTGAGGAAAGAGAGAAGGAATAGGAATAGAACAGAACAAAAATAACGGTAAAGCCCTACATGACGTTAAAAAAAGAAAAACCTACCAGAGAGAAAAACAAAGAAAAAAATAATAAAATTCCTCTGGTGTGCACACTTCTGTGGTAGTGTCCAAGTCAGACTCTGAGACTTTCCAGTATGGCAGTCCTTGCTTGACATGCAGGCAGCAGTGCCACCAGATCTGCAGTAGGATTAGTGCTGGGTTCAGTGCTGATCTTGGTCTCCAGATGCAGGGCTTGGGAGCAGAGTCTTCAGCCAATAACTTCCTGTATGCCCCTTGGCGGCCTCCCACTCCTTACCCTGTTTGTCTCTGTGTCACTCGCCCAGTTGCAGTAGCACCCTCAGACAGAGATAGCCCAAGGCTGCTCCCAGCCCCATGTATAGTTGGCTCTTCTGCTCCACTTCCACTAGCTCTTCTCTGTTCTCTTGTGCCACTTGTGGCAGAGCAGGGAGGGGTGGGGTGCTGTGGGCTGACTCACTGCTCCTGCCACTGAAGAGACAGCGGGTTCCACTTTGATCTCCTCTGCTGTAGGGGAAAGGCCAACCTCCCACTCATTGCTGTGTTGCAGTGCAAGGTTGCTTAAATTCTCTCAAGCCACTAGTTGCTGGGGTCATGCTATGACACTCACCACCTTTGCTTCTGCTGTTGCTGCTGTGCGACCGCCACTGGTACTGTGGTACTGTGGTCCCTAATCTGACTGACTCATTGTTTCTGCCAAAACCAGACAGCTCAAGGCTGCTTGGTTTGGATTCAATATCTGGGGGGGAGGGCACCACAGCTGTTTAAATCCTGTGCATCTGCATCCCTCTCTCCAACCACTGGGGGAGGGTGAGGAAGGATGCTATACCACCTGCACTGCAGTTTCTAACCTTGTTGTCAGTAGGGGTTCTGGTTAGCTTCTAGGTCACACAAGAAAAAAAAAAAAGTGCCTATTGGGAAGGGAGCAGGGCCAGTGAAATTTGCTGCATGCAGCCATGTCCTCTGTATGGAGGAAGGTAAAAGAGGCAAGGGGCCTTATATCCCAAATCTACCCTGTTTGGCTTGAATTAGTCAAATTTCTGCAGTCCATCAGTTTCTTGGAGACTTTCCAGTATGGCGGTCCTTGCTTGACATGCAGGCAGCAGTGCCACCGGCAGCCCTGTGGGCTAGATTGACATTTTATAAAGTCCTATGTCTATGTTTTGTTTGATCTACAAGTCTCATATTTCAGATTGATTTTGGCATCAAGATATGTGTCCCCCACTTCCTCTGATTACTATATTTTTAGCTGATTTTCTCTGAGAAGCTCCAAGGTGGGTCCTCCTCTATTCAACCACACTGAATCTCCAAATGTACCAGATTATAAAGGCCCTTGCATGCCATGCTGTGGGGGTTTGGACATGAGGTTCACAGGAATTGTGGATGACTCCAGTTTCCAACTCAGGTCACTGGTAGGTGGTGAGAACATAGGAACCAATGGGAAGGGGCTGGGGATTTAGCTCAGTGGCAAAGCGCCTGCCTGGCAAGCGCAAGGTCGTGAGTTCGGTTCCCAGTACCAGAGAAAAACCAAAAAAATAAAAAATAAAATAAAATAAATAAAATAAAGGAACCAATGGGAAGAGTAGCTTTGGACAAAAAGGTGAGTTTATGACACAGTGAGAGTAGGCATGTCTGAGAAGACTCAGTGTGAGTCTTCAGACCAGAAGAGAAGTGTTTCAGAATAATGAACTTGGGAGTTGTCAACATCTAGGTTTCATCCATGTCAACATATAGGGTAGGGATGAGCCTACCTCAGGAGAGTGTACAGTAGGAAGAGAGCAAACTAAGCTGTGTCCAAAGGAACCGTTGTCTTTAAAGAATGAATCAGTGGAAGAGGAGAACAGTGTAAAAGAAAACAAGAAGGAGCCATCAGTGTTAGGAAAGAAAGCAAGAAAATCTTATGTTGTGGGGCCAAGGAAAATAAGAAATATCAAGAAAAAAGGTGTACAGCAGCAATTTCAAACATCCCGAAACACACAAGTAAATTAAGGCATGAAATGATAAACAAGGAGGTAAGTACTACTACCAAAATATTGCTCAGCAGGACAGAGCCTATGTTTGAGCAAATGTTTGCTGTATTGGCCACTGCTAGGCACACTATACCTGCTATCACATTTAAGTGGCACACCAATAATTTAAAGAAGCAATAACAATGGTTTTGGTAGATTAGGTGATTTGTCCAAAGTCATGCTGCTGCACTGCTCCTCAGATCTAAATGACTTCATTGTCTCTCACACTTTCTGTCCTAAGAGAATGCAAGTTAAGGGAGAGAAGATGCATAACACAGCCTGGGCTGTCTGACTCTTAACCTCCATGTTCTGTTACTGATTGACAAGGCAGATTATATTTGACTACAATCATAAATTCTCTAACTCTTACACATTAGCACATTACAAAGAAGTAGACAAGTATATCATAATAGAACTTACATTATCCCTACCACTAGGGAGGACGTTCCCAACATTTAATAACTGCCAGCACATGTGCAGTGACTTATTTAAAGATGCCTCTCCCCTGGAGCACAGCCTTTGGGGCTCCTACTGTGCCAGGGCAGACCCTTTAGTAGCTGGGAATTTATAGGCAGATGGGAAAAGGACACTGAGCATGGTTATTAGCCAGAGTAGGAGTGTTTCAGTGTTTTAAAAACCAATATGGTCACGCCAGGCATTCCAACTTGATGTAGGCTGGCACTTTATTTATACAATGCAACATGGGGAGAGGGGACTTTCTTTCCATACCCAAAATTAAAATGATTTTTTAAAAGCAGGGAGTAATTTCAAGGGGTGCTTACCTGGTAAAGTGACAGATATTTTCAGTGGGTAAGAGGTGGCTGAGGCCTTGGCTGGATTGTTCGTGTGTAGGGAATTTCTGTCATAAACTTCCACTTTACACTGATACATTCCTGTCTCTTCCACAGTGGAATCATAGATTAAGAGTTGAGAACAATATGAAGTCTGTGAAACCTTCACCTTCTTGTGGAACTGGGAGAGGAAATCCCCCCATTCAACAGTGCCATTATGGGTGATTCGAATTATCTGATGAAAGATTTGAGACCTGACCGGCTGGAAATACCATGTCACGGTGATTGGCAGCGCAAGGCCAGAATAGGCGGCCTTCGCTATACAGGACAGGTCGAAAGTGTCCATTAACTTTACCTTTGGCTGACGGCTCATCAAATTAACTTGTAAACTTGATTCTGCAGATAGAAAAGCAAAACACATTTTCTAATATGTTTACCAAATCAAAGCACAGTACTTTCAAGTTTTCCTAGTGCTACTCTTCATGTCGGAATGTGAATTTGTGCATTTAGACTGTAATATATGCTTTGGTAGAAGTGATTCACAGCATAGTCTGTTTTGAATTCTGACCTCAGTTTTCCTCAGTTGACCCTCTTCTATGACTGCTGCCTGGATAGCTGCTGCCAAGCAGCACACTTGGCCCTGTGATTCGACCTCCTTCCCTCCACCACTCCTGGGTTCAGTATTGGGTTCTCTTGCCAAGCCAGAACGGACGCTGCAATGCCAGGGCTGCAGCCGTCAAAAGCTAAAATGTATAAGGCTCAGCTACAGCCATCTATGAATTCACTCTGAACCAAGGCATGGTATTACAGGTTTGTAATTCCAGCACTAGGCAGACCAAGGCAGGAGCGTTGCAAGTTCAAGCCCAGCCTGGACAACTTAGTGACTTAAGAAGGCCCTGTCAAGATAAAATAAAATAAAGTAAAATAAAATGAACTGGGGACGTAGCTTAGTGTGACAGCTCTTGGTTCAATCCTCAGTATCAAAAAAAGAAAATAGAAAAGAAGAAAAAAGACCACTCTAATTCATAGGATTTTGTTTTTAACTCTAAATGCCAGTTCACATGTTGAATTCTAACGATCAGGTTTATAAAGAAAAATAAATTTGGGGGTGGACTGACAAATCCAGCACCAGAAACTGAGCTCTCTACCTGCGGATACACACATCATTACTGAGGGACCCAGGATGGCACACAAATTGCCCAGCAGAATGAATTTCAAGTTTGGAAAAGGATTTCTTCGGCACTTACTTAGAGATTTCACAGTGACCGAAATATTGTGAGCCCAATACAGATCTCCAACCCGGTTCTGGGTTCTCTCAGACACTCTGCACTCGTATACACCACTTTCTGTGACCGTGGTGAAGGTGATTTCCAGCCGGAAGGTACCCCGGTCCACTTTGTCCAGCCTTGTGCTGCCATGGCTTCTTGGGCCCTCAGTGGAGGCACCCAGCTGCAGAGTACCATCTTGCTCCATGCCAGCTATGAACATGGGCGCAGTGTGGTCCTGCGGGATGTGCCACCAGCTCACGGACAGAGGACTCTCCGTTCCATCCGTCTTGCAGAGAAGGGTGAGAGGCTCTCCTTCCCACACGGCTTGCTGCTTGGCAGATACAACCACACCTCTTGCTATGGATTACAGATTTTAGAAGAAAAGAGAAATTCAAGTAAATGAAAATTGTTCTAACTTACAGGGAGATCTTATCAATGAAGATCTGACCAGTTTGTGACAAACCGTATGAGGCTGTTTCCTCCTGCACCACCCTCAGAATAAAGATCTGCTAAACTCTGAAATAGTGGGAAGAAAGCAGCAGAAAGTGCATCGGGAGAACCTACTTATACTTCACAGTTTAATATTTGCACTTATTTATTTATCAGTTTGCTAAGTTAGCCTGTCTTGAGGAATTCTAGTTGGGCAAATATCCAGTAGTGTTTTATTAGACTAATTAGGGTCAATATATGAACCTGAGATGAAGCTGTGCTAATTTAAACTTTCATCCTTTTAGAATTCAGGCCTTCAGAGTTCAATACTGTCTTCCTCTTCCTACTTATCTTCCCTAATCAGTCCTAATTAGTTTAGTATGTGTTTTGAACAGGGAAAGAACAGTGCTAATTAGATTTTTGTTCACAGTACCACAATAAAAAGAATTACTTCAGGGAATATATATATATATATATATATATATATATATATATATATATCATCTATCTGTTACTGGAAAGGGAGAGCCTTCTTTTTTTTATTAAGTTCATTGGTATATTTTAGGTGGGAGAGCCTTCTTAATGGCTAAACTACTGTATAAAACTACAAATGTTAAGCTTTCCAAGATGGAAAATTTGAGCTGTGTAAAAATGTAGACATTCATTCAACAAATGCTTACTCTGTAAGCTCTTGTTCTGTTTGCTGGTGGGCAATGCAGAGATACATCAGGAGCTTATGCATCTTGTGAAGGCAGTATTACATTTAAGGCCAACTTCCCTGGAGTCTATTACCCTGAGCAACATATTTGAACTCTCTGAGCCTTATTGTCTTTCCTGTAAAAACTAGGGTAATAATAGCACATACCTATTACATTGTTGAGAGAACTGAACAAAGGGTGCACACAATCAGCCAAGGCTGGCTGGCTAGGGAAACTACTCAGAAAAGGTTGGTTATTAGCATTAGTGTTTAATAAGAGGCACAGGCAAAAGCAGAGGTAGCTCAAAACAAAATAGAATTTACGTTAGAACTCTAAAGAGGATCTAAATGAATTTGCAAATTGCTTTTCCTTGGTGAGGAAGTTCAGTCTTGGGCTGTTTTGTGTATACATGTGCACAAGTTATCAAGGCAGAACGAGGGTTAATGCCCATAAATAGGATTTAACTATTAATAAAACTGCTTGCAAATTTTGAGTGTTAGAAGCATAATTATACTTTAAATTTTTTTCAAGATAAAATGGCTTATACATGAAGTTTAGAAATTCTAAGGAAAACTATTACAATCTCACTACCTTAACCACTATAATTAGTTTCAATTAATTATAACATCATTTTTTAAAAATGAGGTTTCCTTAATCCTTGAAGTTATTACTGCCTCATGATAAGGAATAACAAATAATTAGGTGTGGTTAAATCACACATCATAGTGATAGTGGGTGCTCCCTTCTGTTTGAAATATTGATAGATTGATAAAACTCTGCTCATAATTCAAATAATAGCTTGACTTTCAAAACAGAATGTTAATCAGGAAACAATGAATATGCTAATAAGTTCTCCTAGTTCTACATATTGAGCCCAGTTTGGACTCCACCCTATGCAAAGACTTATTTTTAGCTTTGGAAGATAACCCTGCTAGTAGCGTTATGAGGTGCATACCACGAAAAACACCTTCAGGTCTCTTTGACACAAATTCCCACATCCTGGTTTTAAGATTTCAGATGTATTTCAGGGAGACTGAGAAACACAAAGCAGAAATTTAGCTCTGTGCAAATACATAAACCTGCCCACACTGTTTTTCCTGAATCCTAGAGAGTAGACTAAATGTTTAGTGCAAAAACTGTCAGCATCACACTTCCTGGCCTGCCCCTTGAGGCCATACCATGTGCATCTTCCTTCCTAGCCAATAGGGAGACAGAAAGAACATGAAAGGGAAATTCATCTGTCTTTGGAGATGCCTCTAATGAGCCAGTGCAACAAGAATATCTTCATTTTAGCTCAGTTTTTAATTAACATTTAAATATTTTTTTGTTTTGCTTTCAGGCAATTATTCTTTCTGGACTTTGAATTTAACATTCAGCCTGAAGAATCCTAATATTAGCAGGGGATCTGTCTATTTTCACTTCACACACAAGACACTGATTATTCAAACACATTTAAAGTCACCCAACCTTCCCAAAGTAAAGGAGAGCTGAGTAGCTATTAGGCTGCTTTCAGTTGCAGTAACAAAATATGTGAGGCTAGGTAACGCAGAAAGTAAAGGGGTTTATTGGGTGCACAATTCTGGTGGCTGGAGCATCCAAACAGCATGGTGCCAGCGTCCTGGCGAGGGCCCTCTGGCTACATCACAACATGATGAGGAAGCAGAAAGGGAAGCAGAAGTGTCCTCACTTTAGAGCAACCTGCTCTCCTTGTGGTACGGATGCATATATATGGGTGGAGCCCATATGAATGAGGATCCTCAAACTGAGGATCAAATTACCTCAGCTTCACCACACCACACCAAACTTCCAGTACTTGAACCTTGTGAGGACAGACTACAGCCAAACCACGGCAGTGGCACCCCTACTTTCGTGCATACACTCAGAGCAGGCCTCTCACCACAGCACAGCCAAATGCATGCAGTGGAGTTGGCCAGCTTATTTCACTTCCTGTCTGCTCACTGGGTGTCAGAATTGTGGCTAAGTATCACTCCTGCAGGAGGGTAACGTAACAGTGGATTAACGGAAGGTAACCGGAAGATGAGTCTCAGGTTTGGCTGTTGGTCCCTCAGGAAGAGAAAAGTGGCTCTTTACTCTTAACCTCGCCCCTCCTCCTCCCCCTCCCTCTCCTCCCCCGCCCTCTCCCTCTTTCTCTCCCTCTTCTTTTCCTTCTGCCCTCCGCTCCCCCTTTACACACACCCACAGACGGCTTCATTAATACAGCTGTTCTCTGCTTAGATAAAAAACCCAATGTATGCAAATTAGAACAAAAAACAGAATCCAAGTATGTAAGGCAGCAAGAAGAGACTTAGGATCATCTAACTGTGTGCCATCCCTTTACAAACGAAGAAGCTGAGATTTAGAGGTATATGTGCATGGTCATGGCCTACTTAATGGCTCAGGTAGAGGACTCCAAAAATGTCCAGCTAGCCTAGGTATCTTCCCTTACTGCACTTTCCCTCCAGCAGGCGGTCCAACTCCACAGGAAGACTTCCGCTGTGCGTGAAGCCTCTGTACTGCCAAAGGAAGGGGCTGATTCATGCCTGGTCCTGACTTCACTTACCTGCTGGCTTCTTCAGATGTACTTGCCTGACTGGTGACTGCTTTCTCTGCAGCACCTGCCAGGAGCCCATTGGAGTTCTCACCACCTCGGTCACTGTGCAACTGTAGGTGCCTTCATCCTCTGGGCCTGCAGAGAAGGTCTTGAGGGAGAAAGCCTTGGGGCTTAACCTCGAAACCTGGAGCTGTCCCTGGCTTGCTCTGTCTTTGTAATCCTTCTTCAGATCCAGGACTCCACCAGCATCAATGTGGGCTATTTCAATCCCATTGAGTAACCAAACGACCTGAAGCTGTGGGTCCTGGCTACTGCCCACCACCAGGCAAACCAGCTGCAATGGCTTCCCTTCAGCAAAAGTGCTCTCAGCAGTAATGCTGACTTGAAAGTCTCTCACTGTGTAACAAAAGCAAGGCAGGTATTTAGAAAGACCACTGCATCTATCCTTTCAGTACCCGACAGTTGAAGCCCCAGTAAGCATACCATGAAGATGGCATTTTATGTGACAGTTCAGTTCTGTAGTGGCAGACACCTCCCCCCAACCAAAGCACTAGAATAAAAAATGCTCATAGAAATGGGCATGGTAGTGCATGCTTAAAATGCACTCTTGGAAGATGAGGCAGGAAGATTACAAGTTTGGGTCCAGCTTGGGCAACTTAGTGAGACCCTGTCCCACAATTTCAAAAAGGCGGGGGGAGGCTGAGAATGTCTCAGTGAGAAAGCTTTGGGTTCAATCCCTAGAACTGCACAAAAAATATGTGCAGATGTGTAAAGTATATAGTTAGATATGCTTTGTAAATGAAAACAAAATATCAAATTGCTGTATATTATGACCTCTGTCTCTCTCCCTCTCTCCCCCTCCCTCCTTCTTCCCTTCCCTCCTTCTCTTGGTGCTGGGATTGAACCCAGGGCCTCATGCATCCTAAGCATGTGCTCTACCAGAAAAACATCCCCAGTCCTCATTTCTTATTCTCTTTTTTGTCTACTAATATCCAGGAGAATTTTTCCAAGTCAAAGCACATGTTACATGGCTTTGTTAGACTCATTGAGTAAAAGTAGGGTACTTGAGGCTAAGAGGACAATTTTTAATAGACTAGAATAACATGTGTCTTTAAAAAAGAAAGAAAACTTCAGTGATCCACCACTGGATCATGCTTTCATTACTGAATATGGTTTTAGCAACTCCCTCCTATTGGGCCAAAGCCTATGGAGAGAAACCAGAAACCACAGCAAAGCCTTTCTGCCTACTTTGACAAAAATGCTAGTAGATCATGAAGAATAATTCCATTCCAAGATGGAAAAAGCGGGGTTGGGGATTTAGCTCAGCGGCACAGCGCCTGCCTGGCAAGTGTGAGGTCATGAGTTCAATTCCTGGTACCGGAAAAAAAACAAAAAAAAAACAAGATGGAAAAAGAGGTCAGGTGGGAGGAAATCCCAGTACTGACAAGGACAAGATCGAACCCAGAGCTTTCTCACTGAGACACTCCAGCCCCTCCCAACTCTTTTTACACTGTGGGACAGGGTCTCACTAAGTTGCCCAGGCTGGATTCAAACTTATAATCCTCCTGTTACGGACTGGAGCTATTTGGAGGCCCTGCTGTCTGTGGTAAGTGGACGTTGGAGAGAGACAGGCCTGCCTTTGAATGCCAGCCCTACCTCTCCTCTGCTGGGTGAGTTTTGGGGTACATTTAACACACCCGGGGCTCAGGGTCCTCATTTTTGAAGTAGGGAGTTGACTAGTTGACTCAGAGGTTGTCAGGACTAAATTAAATCATGGAGATAATGTTCTTACAAAGTGCCTGGAAAAATGGTTACAAAACTATTTCCATGGCTGGCTTGTGTAATCCACCTAATCATTTAACATTCTCATCCCGTATAAATCCTCCTATGAACAAAGCCAAAATGGAACATACTTCTTGTTTGTTATGCTTCCCAGATGACAAAAGCAAAACTGACTCAAAATTTCTAGTAAATATTTTGGGGGTCAACAAAAGATTTTTCTTTTTTGTCTTTTTGAGACAGTGTCTCACTATGCAGTTCAGGCTGGCCTTGAGCTCACTTTGTAACCCAGGCTGGTACTGAACTTGCAAGAATTCTTCTGCCTCAGCCTCCCAAGTGCTGAGATTACAGGCCTGTGCCACCATGCCTGGCAACAAAAGATTTTTTAAAAAAAAAAATTTAAAATATCCCTTATACTCACTAGTAGTGAATTCACAAATTTCCTGAGAAGATAATTACCTGCTGGCTGGACGCTCAGTGTTGTTTGATCTGTCTGCTTTTTTGTGATGGAAATCCAGGTTTCATCTGGATCCTGAATCCATTCAGCTGCCTCACAGAACAGCTGGCCTCGATCTGAGGACTGGAGCCTGCCTATGGACAGCCTGAAAGTAGTGACCCCAAACTTGTTGAGCTGCACATCACCAGCTGCAAACCTCTCTGCATAGAGAGGCCCAGAGGTCAACGTAAAATCTTTGGAGAGGGAAATAATCTTGGTGGTTTGGCTGCTTCCTCCTTGCTGTATCAGGTACCAGGTGACAGAGAGGTGGGTGTGTTGAGCTGTGGCTTTGGATGCCTCGCAGGTAAGTTCTAATGGTTCACCTTCCTCCTTCCTGAGAGTCTGGGAATGCATGGTGGCAGAGAGAGTATCTGGAATAACTAGAAACAAAGGAATGAGGATAATATGCGCAGCTCATTCTTGACCAGTTAGGTGAAGATGGTGCCCTGAACCCTCATCTACAGAACGCATCCTTTGAGTTGGTTTTTCATCAGCTATAAGCTCCCCTATTGGCAATGGAGCCATTGGCATCCATGTACAATCCATGGAACCTGGGGAAGCAAGTGGCTCAATGAGATACGCTTTTTGGCTTTCTTCATTAGCAGAGGCTGCAGTTAACTTAGCTATTCAGACACAGAGTATTTATGGGAGCAGAGTATTTGTAGGGGAAAAGCACTGGGAGCTCCCAGACCCAGATTCTGACCCTAAGTATCTCCCCATCTGACCACATGAATTTGGGCATATCACTTTATTTGCCTGGCCTTAATCTGCTTCTTATGAAAAAAGTTCTGAAATAATTGGTTGTAATTATTAGAGGAAGGAAGGTGAGATGGGTTCCACAGAAGAGGTCATATCAAAACTGGCTCCTGAAAGATATCTAGGAACTCACTAAGCTAAGAAGGGAGTGCTAGGTATTCCACACAAAGGGACAAACTGACAATTGCAAGGAATATGACCCTCTTCTCACAGGAAAAAGTGCTCCAGCTATGTGTTGCTTTCACTTTATCTTGTGCTATATTATTTCATTTGAGGGACAAGACAGGTACTATAGTAGGATGGTTATATAAACTTTAGTAAAGATTGCATTTTAGCTCTGAATGATAAGTTATAGCCAATTACGGGAGCTGTCGATAGCTGTACTATTGCCAGCCTATGGATATCTGTAGATGAGGCTTTGGGGCAGTGTCACACTATTTAAATATAGTATGATTGGGAAAACTGAGCTGGTAGTTTTTTTGTTGTTGTTTTTTTTCCGGTACCAGGAATCGAACTCATGACCTTGGGCTTGCCAGGCAGGTGCTGTGCCGCTGAGCTAAATCCCCAGCCCCCTGAACTGGTAGTTTTAAAGAATGTGAAATACCTACTTGTAACAAATTTCCAAACTATCCAGAGAGCTAGGTGGACTCTTTTTCCCAAAGCAAATAAAACACTGCAAAGCCTGTCTCACTGCAAAGGCACTGTGAGAGTGAAGACTGGCTTCTCAGGGGCTCGGTAGCGGAAGGGGTCAAACATCTTACCGGTTAGCTTAGTCTTTGCACTGTAACTTCCATAGTACTTTCCATCCGTGTTCAAGGTGTGACACTCATACTCGCCAGCATCCTTCATCTGGAGCTTGGAGATGTGCAAAAAGACCGAGTTTCCCTGCACCCTCTCTATGTAGATGTCTCTGCTTTTCACTCGCGGTGCATACACTGCGTAAGAGAAGGCGGCATCCTTGGTGCTAATGATCTGTATTTCCCTGGATGGGGCTGTCGGCAGGTAAACAGACCACTGGAAATGCTGCTCAGAAGGGCCCTGGTGGCCAGTTACATTGCAGCCAATGCTGACAGCATAACCTTCAGCTCTGTACAACGGTCCTTTCTGAACTGTTACTTCTCTCTGGCCAGTGCTGAGCTTAGCTTGCAAACAGGAGAAAGAGAGGGGAATAAAAATAGATTAGTGCTCTGGTTCCCAGTGTACCACATTATGTAGTTCCCTATATTACAATTCTGGTAAATGAGATTGCAGCTTATTAGCAATAATCAACTCAAATGTTCACCACTTTCTTTATGGTTAGGCAGCAGTGGAGGGGATTGACGAGTTAATTGTTCTTTCATAACTTTAACTTCCAGAGGAATCTCTAGTCTCTTTAAAAAAAGTTTAGCTTTATCCATGTGACATGGCTATATCCATAAAACACGGGCTTATCTAAGTGCATTTATTGAAAGCAAATACAATGTGTGATAATTTTTTTTATATATTTTGTGGGAAAATTCAGCACATCCTCAAATCTCAGTTTCCAGGGCTATTCTTATAAACGTGGCAGCTGGAGCGGCAAAGTCTGTCACTCTGCCCACAGTGCCCTGATTTTTCTGGCTGGTTTGTTGGAAATATTTGTAGCTCTTCACCAGATCTGGTGCAAGAGTAGCCAAAATTAGCATCTGAAGTGGCAGTGGCACTTCTTTCTTTAATGTGGAGAGTTTTGGTTTGTTTTAATTTCTAGAGAGCCACTGTAGCTTTACTGAGAAGCTTCATACTGGATGGCCATAAAGTCCAGCAAGCTTGGAGATCAAAATTTATTTCAGTTCTTCTCTTTCTTTTTACCAAAAGTTTTCAGCTGGGACCACTATGGAATGTTTTCTTTTTTTTTTTTTTTGGTTTTTCTCTGGTACCGGGAACTGAACTCACAACCTTGCGCTTGCCGGGGAGGCGCTTTTGCCGCTGAGCTAAATCCCCATCCCCTTGGAATGTTTTCTATTGAAACAGATCTTAATTAATTATTAGGTCTAAAGGAGAAAACATAATTAAATGGTAACATTTCCTTAGAAAAAAATTTAATCCAGCATTTTTCAGAAATCAGAAAGTTTATGTTTACTTATGATGATTAATATTAAGGGCAAGTTCATTTTTATCTCTGAAAAAACAAAGACCAATGACAGAGGTGCCACGGGGCAGTCTAGATCTTTCACTAGCGGCCGGGGTGCAGTGCCTGGGAAAGAGGGGGTTGAAAGACATCAGAAGGCCCCAAGGGGAGCGATGGCTGCTGTTCTGGAGTCGACAGAACAGAGTTCTTGGGAAGAAGAGAGGTCCAGAAACAGAGCATATGCTAAATTGTGTGACTTCACAAAGACCAAGAGAAAAGGAGACTACAGGAGCAGAAACAGCCAAGGAAAGGGAAAATGGCATCACAGAGACCATGAAAGGGCCGGGCATGGGGATTTTAGCCAAAATGAAAGCAATCCTAAAGCATGTAAGGGAGCTCAGAAAACAAAAGGAAAGGATAGGAAAGATAAATGCTCTCCTGATGCAGTCCGCTAGTTCAACTTCAAACTGGTAAACAAACTACCAACACCCAGCCAATCAACTAACCACACACATTTCTAGTAATAAATTGAACACACTAATTTATTAACAAATCCTAATTAACATATTATATCTTAATCATTTGTAGTAAGTATCCAGAAATCGGAGTTAAATAACCTTAAAAAATATAAACTATTACTTACCAAAAAGTTATGCTACTGAGGCAGTTTAAAACATATTCAGCAATGCCACCCTAGAGAAATGTGTGCATTGTGCACTAGGCTACACGTATTGCCACACTGTTCATTACAACCCCAAACAAGAGACAACACATAGGTCCATCAACAGCACAAAGGATACTGGAGAATGGCAGAGTCATAAAACGGAATATTATGCAGAATTGAAAATTAATGAATGACAATCATTTGCAATAACATGCACGACTATGTTCAATCAAAGATGCAAGATGCTTCATTTATTTATTTAGGTTTTTTGACACAGCATCTGGCTATGTATTTCAGGATAGCCTTGAACTCACTATGTAGCCCAGGCCAGTCTCAAACTGATGGGTATCTTCCTGCCTCAACCTTCGGAGTGCTGGGATTCCAGGCATGAGTCATCATGCCTGGCTCAAGATACTTTGAATCTTTTTATTGATGTGCAGAAATAATGCTGTTGTTTATAAAGTTTAAACACAGGCAAAAACACACTATATTGTTTAGTGATGCATTAAAAAGCTAGGAATTTGTCCTGAGTGTCAGGAAAGAGTTCTGTAGTCCGATGGGACACTCACATCTGACTGTGATCAGAACGAGTGTATATTCCTGGGTCCTGGCAATCTGTTTCTTGACCTGGATAGTGATTTGCACAGGTTTTAGTTTCTTATTTGTTAAGCTGTATATTTATGTTTTATTAGCCTTTCCTTATAGATTTCACCATAATTTTTTAAATACGATTTCTGAGGTATCACTACCCTGTTTCTATCGGGGCATGTTTCCATAAACGTTATTTTCGGTGGCTGGGCAACACTTCTCCAACATTTTCTGTCATTTCTCAGTGAGATGAGTACACATTTGAAAACATTTTATTGTGAAAATTAGCACTTCGCTCTCTACTGTTTACTTGCCAACTCAAATATTTATTCAACCGCTGAATTATATTTCAGATGTTGCAGAGCCTACGAGGAGAAGATGAGTTTGGAATGGGCCCTTCACGATTTTGTAATCTAGTCAGGGAGGCGGCAGTCATCCTCTGTGAGAAAGATATAAAATGCTTGGAAGGGATTTGACAAAGCAAGACTGATACTGTTTGAGGGAAGGACACAGACAAGGCCTATGGGAGAGATGGCATTTGCAGAGAACTTAGGAAAATTAGAAATACTGACAAGCGGGGAGACAGGGCTTTTTAGGTGAAGGAGACTGAGACAAGACTATGAGTAGGAACCAGAAGATTTGTTCAGCACATAGGGAGCAAACTGGACGAGGGAAATGTCACATGATTATTAAAAGGAAAGGGTAGAACTAGCTAGGAATTTTGGTTCATGAAGGACTTGATTATGACATTTGAAGTGTAGACTTGACTCATTAGGTAATAGCAGTCCACTGAAAGTGTTTGAAGGGTGTTGGAAAATTAGCCTGATGGTTGTGTGGAGGATGCTGGAAGTCAGAAGCAGACATCAGGGAATTATAGCAGCATGGGACAAAGGTGATGAATGCATAGGGATGAAAAAGGATTATCATTAACAGCTGAAATCTATAGGTTTTGATGTTTTGGATGCTTGGGGGCTATAGGGGTAAAACAGGAATATCAGGTAGGAAATCAAAGATACACAGGTTTTATAAGATGAGATAATTGTACTCAACAGAAGTCAGGATAACAGAAAGTTGCAGTGGTTGCATGTTCAAAGGCGAGGGAGAAGATGATATATTTAATTTTGGAAATACAAAATTTGAGTACCATGGATAGCCAGCAAACATTGGAAAATTATACTTAGGTGTGTGTATTTTACTTTAAAATTTATTCAACCCTTTGAAAATACTTGTAATCTGATCCTTTCAAAAACTGATATTCCCATGTTTAAGAATGCCAAAACTCATCAGTGGCTGAGTCAGATTTGAGCCCAGTCTCCAGAATGGTGAGGAACACATTCCTGTTGTTTCCAAGCCACTCGCTTTACGATAATTTTGTTACTGCAGTCAGAATACACGGGGACATGCTGCCTTCTCGGGAGAGTGAAAGAATAGTGTGACAGTTTCATAAGTGTTTTGGAAGTGAACAGAAATAACAGCGATCAATTCGAGTGGCTATGCATTGGAAGCACACGGTGAAGCATCTTGCATATATATTCAGGCACAGGTCTTGTTTCCTCCCAAAGAGCAAAATTCCTCAGAGGATTGCCTTGTTGTTTCATTTTGAATGGACAAAGGATTAGGACCTTTTGCACAGTTGCTCAGATTCTTGTCCGATGAGTACGCAGCTTGGCTCTAACATACTAGCATAGGAGTCTTGCTCTTGAAACAATTAAAATTCCTTGATGGTATTAGGTTTCTTAAAAAAACAAAAACACCAAGAGCTGGATGTGGTAAGGACCAAAATTTGGAGCCAAACCTGGGCAACTTAGTGACTTAGTGAGACTTTGTCTCAAAATAAAAAATAAAAAAATGGGCTGGGGATGTAGCTTAGTGCAAAGGTCCTGAATTCAGTCCCCAGTACTGAAAAAAATTTATTGGAATTGTCAAAATTACAATTTCAGTATTATCTGAGTCAAGACTATTAGGTTGGACCATATAAAATGGTTGACATGCAACCAGTTTTGATATTAAAAAACCAGTAATATCAAATAATTTCAACTCATATAAAACCTACCTAG
This sequence comes from Chinchilla lanigera, assembly GCF_000276665.1. Lineage (NCBI taxonomy): Eukaryota > Metazoa > Chordata > Mammalia > Rodentia > Chinchillidae > Chinchilla > Chinchilla lanigera. Next base: position 20,107,000 of record NW_004955435.1, on the reverse strand, counting down.
AGAACAGTCAACATACCAAGCCATGTCTCTTTCTTTATACATATAAAAATCCTAAAAGCTTGTAGGCTGAGATGGCTTCCATCCATAGTTAAATGATTTTTTTTTCCATGAATGCACTCAGTAAGAAAACAGCCCTTGTCCAAGGCCCTCTATGTTAACTGGCCTTTATTCATAGAGCAGTTACTCAGGCTGAGGGTACAAGCCACGGTGGCAAAGACAATGGCTAAGTCTGAGTGCTCATTTGCCTGCTAACTTCATCTAACACCATATTCTAACTTCTTAGTCAGTCTTTATACCTATCGGAAATAAATAAATAAATTTGGGGGCTGGGAGTATAGCTCTCAGGACTAGAGTACATGACTCCAGCGACAACAACATACAAAGTATATATTTGATAAACAATGTAATAGATAAAAATTTTTTTAGACATGGTCTTGCTATGTAGTTCAGGCTGGCCTGGACTCACTATGTAGCCCAGGCTGGCCTCAAACTTGTAGCAGTCCTCCTGCTTCAGCCACCCAAGTGCTGGGATTACAGGCATGCACTAGCACACCTGGCTATAACAGATAAATTTATCATCATTTAATTAATTTCCTCCCTTTCTTCTATATTGTAACAACAAATAGCAGGCTTCCATAACTTTTTCAAGTTACCTCTTGATTTATGTATTCTTCACGTAAAAACTGTGGTTCTATACAAAATTAGTGCTTGAAATGAGTCAGATGTTAGAAGAAATAAGTGTATAACTTGATTGTTTAAGAGGCTTAAGGAAAAGCTTCCAGTATTCCCTACTGAGTCTTGGTTATACTTTCTTCCCCCCAGACCTCTGGTTTGCTTACCAACAAAACAAACAAACAAAAATGAACCAACAGCAACACAAACCAGAGAGACAATTTGCAATTCTCTGAATTATTGCACAATGTAAACCCAGTTTCCCCTTAACCATAAGACAAACAGCTGAAATACACAAAGCACGCACACTTGAGAATCCTAAATAGGAAAACTAAACAGGAGAAAGTGAAGTACACCAACTCCTGGAGGATCCCACCAGGACACCTGCCCATTAAGACTGATAGGTCTCATTACCCAGCAAGGGGTCCTAGTGAATTCCCCTGCAGGCTAGCTCTCTCCCTATGAGGCCCAGATCTGATCCTTACAATATGTCCCTTGAGAGAAAGGAGCCCAGGGCAATTTAACCAGTGTTTATTCAGCAACCCTTTGTACTGATTATAGCTTTATTCAGTTCCCCTATCAACCCAGTCGTTCACATCCCTGCATTAACTCAACCCATCTCTTGAAAGCAAACTTTCTTAATCTGAGTCCACAAATAGAATTAAAAGGCCCATAAACTATGGTGAGCAAAAACTCATAGAGTTTTATTTCATGAATCTCTAATGGCAATTTAGTATTTTCTTCAGTTGGGAATGTGGACAGTGAATCGCATATTTTCACATTCTATTGCCATTGCTGCAGCTGTATTAAAATATTCCTATTCATCACTTCATTGATGTTTGGTGCTTAACAGATCCTCCACCAGATCTTGTTCTATAATAAAGAATCAAATAAATCACTATATCATAACCTATTAAAATTATTAATAACTATTTTAGTATGACCAATGTCCTTTACAATTCTATGCATCTTATTTTATGTGTTTGAAAGTGATTCTGAGGGCTATAGATGTGGTAGAGTACTTGCCTAAGTACACACAACACGAGAACCTGGCTTTCATCCCCAGAACCACCAAACACAAAACAAAACAAAGATTTGAGGTAAGGTCCATAAAGCATCACCAGGTGCTAAAGGAAGCTATAACACAGAAAAGAACCTGGGACCTATCCTGTTCAGTTGGAACTATTTCATTCCTTGCCTAATTCCTCTGATTCTTCTCTCTACCTCAAATTGTACTTCCACCACCTTGTTCTAAGATATATAAATGTCTCTCAGCTGGTAAGTCAAATAAATAATCATCTTGCTCTGGGGCTCTCAGTAGTTAATTCCCACATTACTCATAGGCAAAATACAGAAAGTTCTTTTAGCTTAGTGCTCGCCTAACCTTTTCTTCTACCCAGCCTCAACCCCAAGGCATATGTGTCTAGTCAGACCCTAACCTCAGGCAAACCGAAAGGTCTCCTCTCAGCCTGGGAAACAGAGCATCTCACATATTCTCCAGACGGGTGGCCTAAGAGGAAGAGATAGAGGCAGAGCCAGGCTGAAGTGAGAGATTTGGCAAGGGAGACAAATGTAAAACATCAAGCATTGCACTTCCCTGGAACTCTGGGTTATCCAAGAAAGCAAAGAACTGTCATTAATAAATCAAAAATTACTGGCAGCCACAGAAGTATGTGGCATAGTTGTTCCTGTAAAGACCAAATTGTCCTCCTACATCACCCAGCAGCCTCCTGTGGGCCAGCTCCTGTGATGATAGAAACACAGGGAATGACGAAACTTACCCAGAAGGAGGGAGAAAGATGCCACATACAGGACGTGTGCCATTTGGACTGGTGCAGATCTTTCCCGGAAGCGTCACTGAAGTTGCTTAGAAGCATAGTGACAAGTGTGCTCTCATTGCAAAGGTAAAGAGGAAGCCGTAGTGTGGTTTTCAGCCCACTGAGGAACATAGATGACTTGCAAAAAGGAAAGCTGCTTACACTACACTGTTTTCTGCTAATCCCTCAAGTTGGGTTGTGAAAAAGTTAGTTACCTTTATAGTTAAGTAAAATGCACAGATAAAATAAGACGGCACTCATCCTAACTATATATCATTTGGCAATAGTGGGGGAATTTAAGTAAACTGAATAAATAAAAAAGCAATGAGAAATATTCTCTTTTTGGCCCTTTCTTTCCCATCTTGAAGGAGGAAACAAGTGAAGGGTCCCTGGAAAACATGAACTTGTGGTCACACGAGGTCTGAAGATAACAGAATCTAGAATCAGCCTGTCTGGTTTGCACGCAGATTCTATTCTTAGTAGCTGTGTGGTCTAGAAAACTTAATTAACCTTTCTAAACTCTTCTCTAAAATGGGGATACTCATTGTATGTACCCTACAAGGTTGCTATGAAAGCTGAATAAACTAACTAATTTAAAGCACTTAGAAAACTATCCAGTAAAGTACATCTCAGAGACTATTAGTTGCCATCATCACCATCAAGGACATTTAAGTGAGTCTTTGCCAGTATCCGCATGGACACCAAGGATGGCAGAGGAGTGCCTACACATAAGCAGTGACACTGAACTCAGGACACTTTAATGCTACTCTAGTCGCTGAAGGCAAGATCATACGAGGGAGGAACTTGTGAACATTAGCTTTAGGTAAGCCTAGATCTATCTAGATCAGTCAGTAATATATTGGTCTCTTTGTTTTTGTTTTTGTTTTGTTTTTCTTCCAGTACCAGGAATCAAACTCACAACCTCACACTTGCCAGGCAGGCACTGTGCCACTGAGCTAAATCCCCAGCCCCCATATTGGTCTGTTTTAGACAATTACAGGCAGACCACTGCTCCATCCATCTAGCCAGCCAGCCAGCAACTGTTTGGTCCTCCTATGTTCTGAGAGCTATAGTAAGATTTGCACACACAGAGATGGACACAGCCTTGCCTTTACTCTCAGGAAGTTCCCACTTGAGTCAGATAATCACAGTGCAATAGGGCACCTAACGGAGGTGCAGGAAAGCGGTAGACAGGAGGGAACTATCAGGGTGGATGGAACCGGGCCAAAGGAAACAACAAGGCGAGGGATGGCTGGGGAGAAAGTCTATGGATAAGTGATGCGCAGGCTGTGCCTCCTATTGGCGATGAAAGTTAAGGCTGGTATGAAAAGGGAAGGGTCTGTAGGTTTGCTGGGCCAGATCGTAATGGGCTCTGTGCCTGGCCTAGGAGCCTGGCTTTTATCCTGAAGAAGAGGGAAGCTATTACAAAGGTTTGTTTACTTCTGTAAAATTTATTTTAAACTCGAACCTGATACTAGTGCATTGCTAACTGGCTAAAAAGCAAGGAAGGGTGAAAAGGCTATAAGCAAGAAGGCCAACGACAAGATTTTGCAGTTGTTCATATGAGCAATGATGAGGGCCTGACTGAGGACATCTAAAATACAGAAGAGGAACCTGGGCATGGTGGCACATAGCTATAATCCAAGAACTATGGGAGGCTGAGGCAGGAGGATCTAAAGCTTGAGCTCCGCCTGGGCAACTTAGCAAGACTCTGTCTTGAAAACAGTAAATAAAAAAATATTTTTTTAAAGGGCTGGGGATGGAGTTCGGTATGAAACCTTGAGTTCACTTGCCAGAACTGCAAACAAACACACACAAAACCAGGAAAACTGAGAAGAGATATGAAATAAAAACTTATCACCTATGTGATAAGCTACCACGTGCTACAGACCAAGGAGTGAAGGTGAGCCCAGGTGGAGGCGAGCAGGAAGGAATCGCAGGTCTGACTGTCCTACAGGGAATGGCTTGAGGTACCCTAGGGGGTGGACAAGGAGCGGTATACTGACATTTGGAGGAAGGAGACAGCCTATCCAATTTGGGAAGAATGGGAGAGTGAGTAAAACCTCAGGGTAAAGACAGCATTTAAAGGGAAACTTTTTTTTCTAGTGGGGATTATAGTAACAAAGGGCAACATTCTACCAACTCAAGTCAGAAGCCTTCAACTTCACCCATGCACTTCTCCTCCCTTCATCCATCTGTCTGCGCATCCATCCACCAAGTCATCCCTCCCTCAGGGTTCTTTTTTTGTTAGTAACGATACCTAACAATTAGCCCCCTAATGCCAGTTACCCTAAAAATATTAAAGTCTTAGTGAAAGATGCTGAGCTTTCCTTTTCAAAGTCCTGTGCAAGAAGTGAGCATAAGAGAAATCTGAAGAACTCTGCACTCCAGGTCCTTGGATTTTAGTTTAGTAAATGGCTGTCAGTAAGAAACAGTAGGCATATAAGAGCATGTGTCAGTATCCAAGTCATGATCCAGACAGGAAATCTCCTAAGAGTTAAGAGGCTGGAGAGGCAGGGGACAGTCACACAAGATCATTCAGAGAAGGCGGATTTTATGTAGGTCCTTGGAGATTAGATATGATTTAAGTAAGCAGGGAGGAGAAGAAAAGACATTCTAGTAAGAAGAAATTAACTGCACAAAGAAAGAGACTGGGAGGCTGGGGATGTAGCTCAGCAGCACAAGGTCCTGAGTTCGAGTTCTGATACACACACACACACACACACACACACACACACACACACAAAGAAAGAGGCTGGGCTGTATAGGTTGTATTTGGGGAAGTATGAAAGAGCAGCTTGCCTAGAATGGAGATTTCAAACTGACTCTCCGAGCTGTTACTTACTATGAATGGGGCTTGAAGTATGGGAATTTGTTCACTGTTTCAGCTTAGAGAAGTCATGGGTCACCACAAGCTGGTACCCTGCAAATGCACTGTATCAATTAGTTTCTACTGTGTAACAAACAGCCAGAAGACCTTGGTGCCTCTGACAGCATTTTCATTGGCGAGTGACAGGTCAGCTGGGTGGGGCTGCTCATATATCTGTGGGTGGCTGACAGAGTGTGTCCCAGATGGCCTTGGCTTAGACAACGCCGCTGTCCTCCACGTGCCTCACATCTCTCTAGCAGGCTGGCCTTACGCATCTTCGGGGAAATGTCAGGAGCCCAAAAGAGCCAGTGGACACACAAGCGCTTTTTAATGACCACTAACAACCTCAGGCCAAAGCTAGTCACATGGCCAAGTCCAACGTCAAGAGTTGGATGAACAGATTCTGCCTCTTTAATGAGGGGAACTGCACAGGGGGAGTTTAGAAAACAGGGGCGTCACTGCAGTCGATCTGCCAAGTACATCAAAAAGAGAATTATTTTAGAAATTAGCATTAACTAGAGACAATCATCGCTCATAATACAGAGTACCCTGCATTCCTAAATATAAACAACCCAGTTAATGCTGTGCAACTTCTTATTCCTGGCTGTTGCCAAAATATTTTTTCTCTTTCTATTTTAGTGGCTCCATTTCTGACAGAATTTAACATCGACAGGGTAATGTCATTTCTTTGCTGGAGAGAAAAAAGAAGCTCTCTGTTGTCAAGGAAAAAAAGAAGAAAGAAAGGAAAAAAATAGAGTTGGCAAAAGAGACAGTTATTCTATTGCCTTGGGAATCACTGCCTTGCAATTGTACCAGTTGAAAGGAATGTAAAAATGTAGCTCCGGATGCAGGGGAGAGGAGGAGAGGGCCACCGCCTGCCAAAGCAACCCGGAATATACTAAAGGAGAATTCTGTTCCAGTTCCTGTGAGATTAATGAAAAGATCTTTTTTACAGGTTCACATGCTCCGATATTAGTCCCAAGATTCATGGAAACTGCAGGTATTGTGGGCATTCAGGCCCGAGGAACAAATCAGGTTTTGTTGTGTTTTTTTTCTGAGAAGGGTCTCCCTCTGTAGTTCAGGTAAGCCTTGAATTCATTATGTAGACCAGGCTTGCCTTGAACTCACAGCGATCCTCCTGCCTCAGATTCCCAAGTGTAGGTGTGCTCCACCACACCCAGCTTACCTATTGGGTTTATTGCAAAGCATGTCACATGCAATTTCACAGAATAATTTGTATCTCTGTATGCCAATCATAGATTGGCAAAATATGACTTGGAGTCTTGGACTAACCAATCCAAAATCAAACGGGTAGAAAATGATTGGATTCTAAAGCTGCTTATTCATTTTAACACATCATCTGGCTTGCTATCCATGATTTCTCTTTTACTGGTACTGCCTGCAGTGGTCAGAGTACCAGTAGACAGTATGTATCCAGATGCCACCAGACTTCCTAAAATATTTTTTCTTGAACTTCTAGGTGCAAGTGATCCTCCTCCTTCTACCTTCAGAGTAGCTGGTATTACAGGTACACACCACTGGGCTGGGCTGTAAAATCTTTCATGGATTAATTCTACCTCTTGCTGTCACAACTAAAAGCCTCAACTTTTCATCTGGACTAATGCAACTCAGATGGTCTCTGGCTTTGCCCTTTCCCTCTATTCTGCTTTGAGTGATCTAAAACACAAACACAGCTATGTATTTTGCAGATGTAAGTTTGTGGTGACTTCCCAAGTATTTCTAGAATGTCAAGTTCAGACTCCTTGATGCCAACCTTCACAAGCTGGCCCTTGAGAACTCTCGCAGCACCTCACCCTTCAACAATAGAGCAGTACAGAACCACTTTCCCTGGGCCTGTCTTTCTATCCTTTCCCTCTTTAACTCCGCCAGCGTGATCCCTTCTGCTTAGGACATTGCGCCATTCCTATCTGGTATATGGTATTTTTTTCCGCCAGTACTGGGGAGTGAACCTAGGATCTTTGCTGAGCAACACCCCAGCCTTCTTTTTAATCTATTTTGAGATGGGGTCTTGCTACATCGCTAAATAGCCCAGGCTGGGCTTGAACTTATGATCTTCCTGCCTCAACCTTCCAGAGTTCTGGTACTACAGGTGTGTGCCAGCACATCTGACTTAAATTTGCTTTTAACTCTGAGTTTGCATCTACTATGTGAAACCTTTCTTGACTCTTTGGATAGAGCTAACCACTCCCTCCTCTGAGCTGTCAGTGAACTTCTATAATTTTACTTGTTATATGGTAATACATTATTTGCATGCTTCCTTCTATAAGACCATGAATTTCCTAAGGGCAGATTCTAGTTCTTATTCATCTTTCTAGCTTTTCAACAAATACTTAGCGAATGCCTGGAATATTCAAGCACTGAGGCTGGTGTAGTGATTTAGAACATCCAAAGTCTTTGGGGTCAGACACACAAGCTTGTATGAGAAACCCAAAATATAAATAAAGAGCAAATTAAAAGAGATAATAGGAAGGAGGGAGATCTTTTTAAAACGGGGAGGGGAACAAGAGATGGAGGGAAGAGGAGGGTAAAGAGGATGGAAAAAAGAATTGAAGGGGAAAAATGGAAATAGACCCTTTTTTTGCAAATTGCAGACTTGTTCTTTTTAAAAAAATTTTATTGATACACTTTACATAATGATCACATTCATCATGGGGAATTTGCACCTGTAAATGATGTATCTTGAGTTTTCTTTTTTCTCCTTTCCCTACCCTCCCTTCAGCCCCTTCTCATTTACAAAGGATTTGTTTCCATTTTTTCCTTCTATTCTTTTTTTCTTTTCCCTTCCTTTCTTTGTTCCCTTCCCATTTGAACATTTTATTCCTATTTCCCAGGATCTATTATACATTTTGGTTCTTATTTACCTTTGGCTTTCTCAGGCCAGAGAAACAATGGGATATTTAAACATGGGAAACAGAGCTTCTGCAAATAGAAAAGGCACCAAGAGTTGGAAGGAGTAGGATGGGAAGGGTAAGGGAGAAAAAAGAATTAAGATGTTTTATGTACATGTACCAACTCCCCATAATAAATGTAACCATTATGTACACTAACAGTACTAATAAAAAAGATAAAAAAGCTCAAGGTAAAAAAAAAAAAGTTAAACATTTATTGCCATTTAAACCACATACATGCACACTTATGCATCTCTTGACAAAGGCCCACGCCTTTGCCTTGAACGCAGGTCTGCTCCTGGAGTCTCTTACCATTTCCTTGCACAAATCAAACCTCTGTTGTCTCCTCTGTACATTTCATGTTTGGGTTCTGTACAACTGAGTGAGAACTCAGACATCTGTGGAGTCCATAGAGCACAGAATCGTTCCACATTCCGGTGATCGATCCTCTGCTCCTGCCTCAACCTTCAATCTTTTTAGTTGTTTCACCCATACCTAAAGCATGTTGTAAAAAAAACAATTTGTATCTACTGAATCTTTCTAGAAAATTCATTTTTTAAATTACTGTAGTGAAAACCACAACATTAAATCTTTAAGCATTTTTAAATTGTACGTTTAGTAGTCACTCTAGGGACAACGTTGTGCAACAGGTCTCTGTAACTCTTCTATCTTGCAGCACCGAAACTCAATACCCACTAGATAGTCGTTTCCTCTTCCTTAGTTCTTGGTAATTATCTTTCATACCTTCTGTTGCTATAGCTTTTGACTACTTTTAGAAATTTTATATGAGAGGAATCATATATATTTATTCTTGTGGCTGGCTTATTTCACTTAGAATAACGTCATCAAGGTTATACATGTTGTATATCAGGATATGTGAAGGTTGTATAGTATTCCATGATATCTATATACTGCTTTAATTATGGAACCATCTGTTAGTTTTGTTTTTAATTCCTTGAAGAACCTCAGTAGTGTGTTCTGCAATGGCTAAATCATTTTACACTCTAAGAGTGTACATTCCTATTTCTCTGCACTCTTGCACACGAGTAACACTTGTCATTTTCTGTTATCAGGGGACGTCTGAATGGGTATCAGGTAATAGTTCATTCTGGTTTTGATTTGCGTTTCTCTTATGAGCAGTGATGCAGAGCATCTCTTCATATGCTTGATGACTATTTGTAAATATCCTTTGGAGAGTTGTTGTTGTAAGCAAAGTTCCTTATACAATCCGGAAATTAACCCCTTATCAGATATATGATTTGTAATATTTTTCCCATTCTATTAGTTGCCTTTTCATTCTCTTGATTGTTTCCTTTGACATTATTATGGTTCAGGTCTAGACTGTCTTCCCAAAGCCTCAGAGGTGGGGCTTCTGGAATGCGACTGGACCACAGCAGCCCTATAGCTAACTTGCTGCTAGTGGGTGGGGCCTGATTGGATATGGGTCACTGGGGATGTGGCCAGGAAGGGTCCATCTCCCTTCCAGATCCTCCCTACTCTCTCCACTTCCTGGCCACCATGAAGTGAGCAGCTTCCCTCTGCCAGACCCTTCCACCATGCCCTTCCTGCCTTGGAGCCAGCCAGCTGTGGACTGAAAACCATGAATCAAAATAAACCTCTCCTGCTTTAAGTTGTGGGTGTTGGGTATTTTGTTCCAGCAACAAGAAAGTGACTAAGACAGACATATACAAGTTTTTTCCATTTGTCTATTTTTGTTTTGCTGCCCATGCTTTTGGTGTCATATGCAAAGAACTCATCACCAAAGTCAGTGCTTTGAAGCTGTCCCCATTTTCTTCTAGGATTTTTATAGCTTTATTCTTACATTTAGGTTTTTAATCCAATTTAGGTTTTATTTTTAGTATAATGTATATGGGTCCAACTTCACTCTTCCATATGAATATCCAGTTTATCAAGAGCAGTAGTTTGCTTTTTTTTTCCTCCCCCAGTATCGGGGATTGAACTTAGGGCTTTACATATGCTAGGCAAGTACTTTACCACAGAGCTATTGCCCCAGTGCCACCAATAGCATTTCTTGATACCTCTTTCTTTGATAACGGCATTTCATTGGTTTGCATGCTATTAAATGAGTATACACAGAGTCCAACAAAAAATGTATATACACTTTAGGAAAAGAAAAACTTGCATAAATATTTGAATACTAAATTTACTGAGACATCATGAAACTAACACGTTACCTGTGGCCTCTAGAATTACAAGGGTTGCTCAGTGTGGTGGCCATGAACTTCCAGACATTTATTAGCACAGTGAACTGCTGCTTGGGTAACCTTGGTCATTGAGATTGCTGCATACGCATTTTCAATTTCTTCTCTATGGGCCAGCCGCACAGTAGGTTTTCTGTTATAAACGACAGCCTCTAGCATCCCTCATATGGACAGACTCCCGTTTGTTGAAAAAATATACTACTTTTCTTTTCCTAAAGTGTGTATGCACTTTTTTCCTATGAACTCTGTAGTTACAGTAAGCAGTCCTGTTGCCACAAATAGGTTTGAGAATGCGCAGCACAGAGACTCGCGGGGAGCAGCACCTCCATGGGTGTGGATCTTAGCAGCCTGCATGCCCCAAACAGTGAGTGTGTATTAATTATGTCACTTTATTTTGTTTTTTTGATGCGTTCGTATTTGATATTTTGCTAATCTTAGAGACACTGCCCTTCTCCGGGCTGACCAATTCCTACAGACAGTAAAGAACTCAACTGGGAGCATGCTTTTCCTATGCAAACCAACCAGTCCAGAGCCCGCCCAACACCACCCCCTCTATCGCACTCAGGAACACGATCCCTCTACCTTCATCACCACAGGCCAGGCCCCACACAGCTAGGGCAGTCCCTATGCTCCAGAACAGTGGGAATTAGTCACCTTAGCCGGTCCTCACCCTGCTTCCTCTGCCTTGCCGATGTCTCCTGTGTGAAACACAAAGGCTCTCACCTGCTCCTCCTTGCTCTTTCTCCCCCCAGCTCTGGTGGCCCTCTATAACACGGCATGCTTCCCTCTCTTGGGGTCTGCGTCAGATAATATTTCATTGTGGTTTCTGATTTGCACTTTTCATGATTAGTGATGCTGAGTCTCTTTTCATATGCATGGCAGGTGTACAAGTAAGTTTTTGTTTTGCTTTTGAGGAAGGAATGGGTTCACTAATAGGGGACTGCCAAACACCAGCTCTGACTGCATCAGTATTTTGACATGAGCAGACACTGAGAGCATGTAATGACAGGTCATTTCTGGCAGCAGACAATGTAGCATGCATTTATGAAGTCCAAGTGCCTCCTATATACCTGGAACAATGCCAATCACTGGGCATTGTGAGTGACAAGGACACACACCCCGTCCTGAGTAATTCCCAATGTGAGGTAGTCCCTGAACAGGACACGAGAGACAGGAAACACAAATGAGGCCAACAGGACCGTCAGTTGGGGAGGCCAGCCAAGGGCCCGTGGCTAGGGCTCCCGCCACTCCCTGCTGCCCAGGTGTACTACAGCCAGCAATCTGGGGAAAAGGACTGTTTGTTTTCATATCGCAGAGGCCAGTACCTTCTGGTCCAGCTTGGCTCCAGACTGCATCATGAGTCAGAAGAACCATTCTGTTCCAGGCACAATATGGTCACGAAACATTGGTGTTTGCTTCCTCATCTACAGAGAGCAGGAATTTTTAACTTCTCTTTCCTGAAAAGAGGCCTGTGAGGTCATGGGAATTCAACAAAAGTTCAAGAGACCATCCACAGGGACAGGATCCTAGCCCTCACCTTTCCACTGGTGGAAACCTCAACATGGACTCCGCAAAATACATTTCTTCTTTTATCATTAGTGAAAGTCCACAATGCTTTTGTAGCGTTCGATGAGATCATAAAGTGCTAAGGTTGCAACTGGGATTCACCCACAATCCCTCACAGTGGAGAGATGGAAGGAAACAGGCCAATATCAAGTTCCTCACACAACTATAATTTAAATTAAACTTCCTTTAATGAAATAAAAAACAAATGGTGCATTGCATAATATTTGTGGTCACAGTATAAAACAATACAATTAGTTCATATAACATTGGATATGGACAAAAATACATAAGACCTTTTTCTTTGTCTATGGAAAATTTTTCAGATCCTTATGCGCCACACTAAAAAGAAAGTAAGTCAACCTGTTCTCCTAGTGATCTGCACACATATTTATCACTGAGAATTTGGTCGAACAGTGGAGGAGAACTTACCCAAATCCCAGTTCCCTTCTTCCTCTGTTGTCATCGGTGAAGCTAAAAAAAAGTTTTCTGAAAGTAGCAAGTTGGGTAGTATTGCTTATTGTTCCTGCCAAAAAGGCTCAGTCTTTGGCTCACAGATGTCAGTGACAAAATCATGGCTGCAGGCAGTCTGCAAAGCAAGAGGCAAGAGCCGCCAGGGAAAGAGACAAAGATCTGGGCAGGAGGCAGCCATACGGCTAAGGAGGAGGGGGAAACACATAAATACACCTCTAAATGAAGATTTAATTCAGCTGGTGAATCAGAGTTCCACGTCCCATGAAAAGTTGGAAAAGTTTTTTAAAAAGCCAGAGTTTGCATTTTTCTTTTATTTGTTTTTTTAAAAAGTGAAACGTGTATGTAAACATCATAAAGTAAACAATCTAAAGTAATTTTGAGGCTTCTATCTGAACATAGCTTAGGCTCTTTCTGGATACACCTTTGTGAGTAGGGAAAAACCCAACTTCCATAGTTTCTTTTTGTCAGGAAGTGCAATTTCATCTGTGTGAGGCCTGGCTCGGTCCCTCCTTCACTCGCGCCCATGCTGCTGGCAGCAGCCTCTCCCAGAAGAGCACTTTGTGGGAAGCCCTATTTGGTACAAGAGCATATCTCACATTTTAAAACAGGCACACACATCCCAAGCAAGTTTCTGTCCCCGGAAAGAACTAGGTCCTCGGTGCAGTGCCCTGGGATCTCCACCCCTCTCCCGCCCCCAGGTGAGGTGAGGTTTGGCTGGCCCAGTGGACACAGCAGGGGTATGTGGAGGTCAGTGCTGCAACAACTCAGCCTTGAGCTGCACCATCCATTTGAAAGGAAAAGGTACAACGTGTGACCACGTGGTCCTCCTACCACCACCCGTGTCTGGTGTGACCCCCGGCCCTGTTCAAAGCTAAGTACGTTTTCTTCTTACTAAAAAGGACCTGTGCCATAACAATCCCCAATCTTCATTTAATAACTGTAGGAGTTCAGAGGCACTGGCTGCTACTAATACAGCACCTGCTGCTCTAACTCCTGTTTATACAATCGGGTGTGTCCCACCCCCTCTGAGACAGCACACTTAGGAAATGACATGTAGAAAATACCCAAATCTAGTGCCACGGAGGTCTCTTTTTCCTTTCATCTCTCACTGGGGCTGGGAATACGTCCTGCCTTTTTTCCCACCACACTTGAGGCCTGGAGCCCAACTGTACTGCAACCATCAGCACAGAATCTCAAGTTTCTATCATAGGAGTGGTCCTCACACTGGGCAAAATAAAAAGGGACAACTAGGTAGAAATCTGCCTCTGGGACTGACTCGGTGATACTCAAGACCCAGTCATAGGCAGCAGGGAGGGAAGGAGAGGAGATGGAGAGCAGGGAGGAGCTCGGCTCATCCGGCCCATGGTGACAAAGAGCTGCACAGGAATGGCTATCATTCTGTATTACTTTATTGCTCAACACAAACAAATCTTTTTCTCCCTTGGAAGACAGAGCAGTGTTAGATTCTTTCGAGCCAGGATAAAAGTGCAGAGGGTTGCAGTTAGAACACGAGTCACCGGGGAGCCTCAGGAAACCCTACTGGGACGCTTCTGGAAGGCCAGTGCAGTGTGCGGTGTGAGACGCTTCAGGGAGCTGGGGCTTTGAGGGGGCACGCTGCTAAAGCAGAGGAAGCTGGGGACCCGGAGAATCTCTTCTGTCTGCTCCTCTGCCCCCGATGGGAGCAGCCAGGCAAAGCAATCACTCTCAGCCCTACTTTATAGGCCGTTCACGTGACAGTAAATTGCTGGCTTTCCTAATAGGAAAGCAAACATACCGCAAAGTATACCCTCTCTCGCTAGCCCCCTGCAGGGGATCTTAAAAAGACTTGAAGGACTGAAAAGGTCATGGAAAATACACGATTCCTCCAGGCAATTTCTGAGTCCTTGAAGTCAGTCAATCTTGCAAGCAGCAATTTGCCTTCACGTGAAGGAACCCAAGTGGCATGTGAAGGACATGGCGTATCTGAGGGTCCCCTGCAAGTTCCTTGGTGGCCAACACCTTTGCCTCATGAAGGAGCAGAAATGCAGGGGCTTCTTCAGCCTAGCACCACCCTGACTCCACTGACCTCCTGGCTCGGTCTGCGTAACCCTAACCTCCTAGACCATTCCTGCTCTCACTGGGGCCCCTGAAGCTCGGTGGTCACAGACCCATCGGAGAGAATCTCTGTTACTTTCTGGTCCCCAACCTCCTCTTCTTCAAGGAACTTCTGACTGCTCCGGACAGAGGTGGCTGTGTATTTGTCTTCATATTCACTCTTAAGGCGAAGGTGGCAAGATAAGGTGCTTGGTGGAAAGCCAAATTCCAGACTCCAGGGCTGCCCTATCAGCACGCTTACAGAAAACAGATGCAAAAGAAATGGAAGGGCTGGGGATTTAGCTCAGCAGCACAGCGCCTGCCTGGCAAGCGCAAGGTTGTGAGTTCGATTCCCGGTACCGGAAAAAAAAAAAAAAACCAAACAAACAAAAGAAATGGAAGAGGGGCAGAGAAGAAAAAAAATGCATTTGGGCTCAATGAGAAGTTACATACTCCAGGTTTAGATTTTAAATACGGTCTAAACTCTGGAAATAGGGGAGGGAGCAGGGTCGTAAAAAACCACAAACTAGCCTTCGGCACAGGTCTGTGTCACCTCTCGGCTGCGGTAGAGTCACAGCAGCCCTCCCCAGATGAGCCCCTACTACGGGCGGGCACAATCTCACCTAAGATAAAGAACTCTGAACGCCATTGCCCCTTCCTCACCACAAGCCCTCGCAACAAAAGTGACCTACACACACAAGTCAGAGGATCTCTAAGCCAGTAGGAGAAAAGAATCAGACGAGGGTTAACCGTTAAAAAGCTGCAGTTGGGAAAACACACACTCGATTGTTATATATCAGAAAGTGCCGTGGGATGAAGAGCTGTGTGCTGGTAAACATGTCCGCGCTCAGAACTTGACATGCAGAAAAGAGTGAGCGCCAAGTCCCACCTGAGATTAGAGAGGACTGGTTTTAGTGTAACACACTTCCTTTGAAAGTATCACTGTCCTCTTCTCACCCCCACTGTCCCAGAGCGTCCTTCTGTCCCTCCCTGGTGGCCACCGCCTAGTCCATCTCCATCGACATGAGCCGCCGGCGCTCCCGCCGCGTCTCCTGCACCTCCTTCTTACAGCACCAGTGTGAGCTGCAGTATCCAATGAGGCAGGACAGGAGCCCGATGACCGTGGACAGACCCACACCGATCAGCAGGGGATACTTGAAGGCGTTCAGCACTGGCGGGGAGAGAACAAGGGCACGCGTCAGTGCTGCAGGGAGGCGGCTGGGGACTGCTGCCGCCCTAACCCCTGCAATAGCATCTCCCAGGGGGATCAGGTCTCGTAAGTCCTGCACCCAGCACAGGCTAGCACAGTGCTGCAGATAGGAGGGCTTCAGCCACTGACAGAATGAGCAAAAGTCTCCCCATGTGGTTCTGTGGGGTGGGGAGCAGAAAAAGGGTTTCACTTGCTGCCTCTGAATGTCAACTTGCTTTTTAGGGATTTGGCGGGAGATTGATTTTTAAAAGTCAGTGTAAGGGCACTGCACGTTCAGCGGCAGATGCATCCTTTTTTAAAAAAAAAAATGCATAAATCAATTCTATGCATCAAATAACTGAAGTGTACTAAGGGAGTTATTTTAAGTAACACTATAGTAAATTATCTAGCAAAGTGAATTATCACAACTCTGCTTGTTTGGTAAATCTGGGTTTTCATATAAGCAACTTCCAGCAAGGAATTTCCAAGATGCAAACACACTACAGATGACAGAAGTTTGAAATATGTGTAAACACTGTTCAGATGCTACTCCTGAAGCCCAGTCTTCCTGCTCTCTGAGTATTTTGTTCCTTGGGTAGGTACCACCGAGCCAGGTCCCATAGTTTAATATATGGTTAGATTTCTCATAACAGCCCATGAAAAATTATCGTCCCATTTTAACAGAAAGGAGACAATGGGAAAGGCCAATGAATCTGCAGAAGAGCTGGGGTTTTCAGCCATCACCTCGAACTGGCATATCCCTGGGAAACACTCCTAAGTCTTCTACTGAACCCTGGAGGCACCCAAACTTTAATTCTCTCTGTGGGGTTATTGCAATTGGCATTTATTTTCTGTAGCTTTCTGAAGGGGAGATTTTTTTTTACGAACCAAAAAACAAGTGTTCCCACCTTTGATGCTCAAGGAACAGAGGGCTGACCATTCAGTTAGGCTGACCTTGGCAGTTGGTATGGACCAGAAAAACTGGGAGTCATCCTTCCATGTGGGGGCTCTGTGAAGTCCCCACCCTGTGCTGGTGAAGAGGCGGGCAAGAGTAGCCGGCACTTAATATGGCTTCTCCTGGAGACCTGAGTTAGCTCTCTCAATGCTGCTCTCTGCTGTCCCCTGGCAGAATACTTGCCAAACTCGGGACACGGTAAAGTAGATTTCTATAGAATTTATAGGAAAGGCAAAGCCTTGAAAATCACCTGGTGCCCCCGGCACAGGACAACAGAGCCGGGAATAAGCACGGGCTGCTTGCTGTCCTTGAGTCCGTCCAGGCCCGGCCCACAGAGAAAGCAAGCTGGACTTGCGGTGGCACAGAACTCAACCGTGGGAGGCTGGATACGGCAGCTGCGACACAGCACAGAAAAGACAGGAACACCAAGAGGACCTGGGCGTTGTGCTTACCATCCATCTTCACAGTTATAAAGATGGGCTTAGAGAGGATCTCTGCCTCCTTCTGCCAGGAGCCTGTCGGGGATTTCACCCACGGAGTGACGGCACAATAATAGTTGCCAAAGTCCTGGTCCTCGGAGCCATGTACTTGCAGCAGAAATTCCAGCCCACTCACACGCTCCAGGCTGAGGTCGCTCTTCCAGTCCCTGCGGCCCGTGGTCACGATCCCCTTCCGATCCAAGGAGGACAGGAGGGCAGGAGCCTTGTCCAAACCAAAGGAGTGCACCGCAAACCAGCTCACATCAAAGGCCATGTTATCTGTGAATTACAAAGCCCAACCCTGAGGTTAGAGCAATGAGTGAGACACACACAGCTAACATATATGTAACACGTGTATTGCCGGCCTGCTTTGCTCTACATGCATTCACGCAGCAGCCCTGTGATGAAGGGACCATCATATCTGCCTTTGTTCGAGGTGGCACAACTTAGCCCAGACAGTCCAGCTTCAGGGTCCAGCCTCCTAAGTACCCTACTGCCACTACCCAGCCTGAGGAGTAACAAGCAAAGGGTCGGGGCACACTAAAGTGCCTCCACAAACAGCACCAGATGCAAAGCTGGTGGGTGGTGACACTGCATACTCCATCTCCCCAAGAAAGCAGGGTCCTCTCACACTTCAGGCAAAAGAACCCACGACTACAGAGAGACTCAAGTCATAAAAAAAACCATGTACATAAAATAGTACAAAATTTAGAGTTGTACACAATTTAGATTTTATTGTTTGCTGCACTGTTTTTTTTTTCCTTGTAGAAGTGGTTAGGTTCAAAACAAGAAGAAAAAAAATGTCAAGCTGAGAAAAGTGAATACAGTCTAACAGTCCCAGTGAGTACTGCTGCTGGATCGTAAAGTACGCTGCAAAATTAAGGTTCTAACAGCCTCAAATAAATTAATATGGGCATAAGAGAAAGAAGACATTTGCACTGTGATAATTCTCAAAGATTTGGAAGGCGAGCACATACCCTAAGCCCTGGACTTTGTCTCTTCATTGGTACCAACTGATATCAGCTGTGTCTTGCTTTGAGATTTATCCAGCAGGCAGGTAAGGACCAAGAGCCACAGACATGTTTTACCTGAAATCCACTTGGCAATATGTATGTATGTGTATGTATATATAATGCAGTTTATGCAGTGTCTTCATTTAATAAAAGTACACTAGGGCGGGGGCTGGGGATTTAGCTCAGCGGCAAAAGCGCCTGCCTGGCAAGCGCAAGGTCGTGAGTTCGGTTCCCGGTACCGGAGAAAAACCAAAAAAAATAAAAAATTTTAAAAAAAAAAGTACACTAGGGCTGGGGTATAGCTCAGCGGCATAGGGCCTGCGTGCCAAGCACCAGGTCCTGAGTTGGATTCCCAGAACTAAAAAAAGAGGATACCAGTAACTTCAAAAAGCATATCATAAGGCAAATAAATGTTCAGGTGGTTACATATTAAAAAAGAATGTAAGTTCAACTAAAGCAGAAAGTTCTACAAAGTTATCCCAATGATAACTCCTTTTCCACTCACTCTGAAAATGTAACACAGAATCTTTTTCTCTCTACCAACCCACTTTGGAACCATAAAATTTTCTTGTTCCCAGATTCAAAAAGGCCAGCTTTGAGGGGGTCAGTGAGGCCCATCGATCCTTCTTCCCTGCAGGTGCAGGGGCAGAGGGACCCCTCGGCCATGCCCACCTCCCCAGGGAGACACTAACTCAGTGCTGCTGTCACCTGAGGTGCTGGGTGAGGACGGTGTTCCCAGTGCTTATACTCAGACTCTAACCCCACTGCCCAGCGTGCCTTCCTGGGGCGCTCCCCGGGCAAGATCCGGCACCAGCACTGCTTGCCATGTGACGGGTGAGTCGCTTAAGTTCACTGCAACCTTCTTTCCTGGTCTATAAAACAACGCCCATGCCTAAATTAACCATACTTACAAAGATGCTTAGGATAGCACCAATGCTCAACAAAAGCTGATCGCCATGAACTCATCACCTACACAGTTCCAGTACTTGGTCCTACAAATAGACACTGCTCATGGGAAGGGCACCGCCACCTGTAGTAGATGCTGCTGGTGCCCTCGGAGTCCCCACTCCCTGCTGCAGGTGCTGGCTGCTGAAGCTCTCACAGCTTTACCTTCTCCAGAGGACTGGCCTTAGCTGACAGAAGCCACATCCCAGACACGCTTTGAGGAGGCTCTGAAACACACTCGCTGCCTGGCCCTGCGTGCTCGGGACAACAACTGACTTCAGTGGGGAGAGAAGAGCCTGGTCCTCTCGCTCAAGCTGAGCAATACCCTGGAAGCACTCGCATCCTAAGAGGCCCCTGCGGAGAGAGACTTGTTCCACATTCTTACCTCTGCCAGACATCTCCTCAGCTCTATCTCCACTCCCTCACGGGAATCCCCAAAGAGCACGCCACCAATGGGTCACTGCGGGCTCCGCTCCTAGAGAAGCTGACTCACGGCATGACCTGTGCTCTGCCACCTACCTTGGCACAGGGGCACCTTAGCCCTCGGCCCACTCATGCAGCTCTCCAAAAGAGAATTTCCTTGCAGTCCACACGATGTGTGAGGAAAAACTAAACTACAACATGTATTTAATTATTCAGAACTTCCACCCACACAGTCCAAGAGTTCAAAGTTCTGGAAAATTACTATCTGCAAGATTATCAGCTACGTATAGCTTTAGCAATTACACTAGAGAAAAATATTTTTACACTAAGGGCACAACTGCTGACCCATTAATTTACTGAGAGAGAATGTTTAAAGGATTTATTTTTGTTTACATCATAAATGAGATATAAAGGTAAAATGGCATTACATTATTCTAACTCTTAAGAAGGATTTCTCTCCCCTTTCTCCCTCAATCTTTGTACTCTTACTTTCATTTCCACTTTGAATGGTACCTTTGTATCTTAGTTTTTCACATCTCAGGGCCGAAGTGGCTACTCACCTAAGACCTAGCTTCCTCCTTCCCTGCCCCCACAAACAGAGCTAACCAACTCCATCAGTTTGATGGGTTTCATCTTTTTCCCTACCTCTAAAGCTCATTCACATTCAGCTTCCCTAAGACAGCGAACGTTGGTATCAATCAGGACACTACTGGCTGCAGGTCAAATCCGCCCACACCAGTCTGGGGACAGAGCCTCGCCGGAACACAGCCATGCCCATTTGCTCACACTGTTATCTACAGCTGCTTTCCTGCTATGGTGGCAGAACTGAGGAGCTGCTGCAGAGACCATCTGGCTTATAGAACCAAAAGTATTTCCAACCAGGTCCTTTACAGAAAACCTCAAGCTAGTCACCATCTGAACCACCCAGTGGAAGTCCCACAGAAGCCAGATGTGCACTTGGTCAGGGGCTGCCTGGTACACCTACTCCAGGTGTCTGCTCCCAGATGCCAGTAGGGCCAGGGCCATGCTACACTGCACACTCGTTTTGGCTGCTCTCTCAGTCCTTCCCTTTGCACTGGTACCTTCCCCTTCTTCCCAAATGAAACCTGTTTCTTGTCCCCCCCCCACCACACACATACCCCAGCCACACTTCCAGCAGTCTCCATACAGAAACAAGGAGACCCTGCACGGTCTGTCCTTTTCAAGGTGCAAATCTGCATGAAGCCATGATTCTGCTTGTAATGGGTGAGCCAGGACAGTGTCCAGGGTCAAAATGAGCAGAGGGAAAAAGGCAGCCCTTTGTGAGTCAGGTTCTTCATGGGCCTTTCAGGAAAAGGCAGACGTGGGTACAGTCTGGCTAAACAACAGAGCACCCTAAGTGTAGTAAATGTTCTTTCAGGCCTTACAGATCAAGGGCAGGAAAGGGATACCACCTCATCGCTGAGTGGGACCAAGCAAAAAAGGTGTGAGATGGTCCTACAACTCTTAGGTATACTATTGGTAATATTAATATTTCCTGTAAAGAAAAGATTTCCTAATAGTTCTATAATTGCAGCCCCTGGTCACTGGCTAAAACTCCCTTACTCTGTACTGCACTTCTTCACAATGTTAATTGCTATCTTCTTGCCTGTGTCCTTAGGATGTAAACTCCGTGAGGACAGAGTTAGTATTTTGTTTATTCCTGTATGCCCAGCATTTACAGCAGCATTTATACATCGAAAGAGTTCAGTAATATCTGAATGAACAAATGAAAGAAAGACACAGAGAGGGAGTAAGTCCTACCAGTGGGTTTCAAATAAGTAACAGAGGGGACCCGCTGAATGCCCTAGCAACTGAAATTTAAATATCTGGACGTATCTCTAAGTCATCCAACAGATACATGTTACCATTCAACCCAGGTAGGATCAAGCCAAGGAATATGGAGATAGACAATCTAATCCTGACTTCCCATAGCTGTGTAACACAGGAGGGATGATAGGAGAAACATTTTCAAAAATATGGGGGAGGAAAAAGACTGGAGGGCACTACCTGGATCCAGCGCTCCTTCGACAGTGATATTACAGACCAATTTGATCAGATCTCCCCGGGTGACCGACGGTGTGTCCGAATGCACAGAGGCATTAAATATGGGACCTGGAAGAAAGTAACACCAGTTGTTATTCACCTTTCACTGTCCACTCCTTGACATTTCTACTCTATAATGGCATCTAAATTTGGTTTTCTTTTCTGGGAACTGTTCTAGAAACTCAGACTGGTGTTCTAAGGTTGGCTTTCTTCTATTTAGAGAGAGACATGCTTCAGGCTTACCCAAATGAACTCCAGATTAAGATTAAACCACTTCCTAAAGAGTTTCCTCTTTCTAGCTTTTGCTTTACCTTCTCTGTGATGACAATCATATCTCGTTTGAAGACCATCCCCATGCTCCTGCCCCAATTGTAGCCTGGATTGTTTCTGGTTCTGTGTGGTTTCCTCTAGGCCAGGGTAGATTGGAAACCAGAAGGTCAGGGTCTGAAGTATAGATAGTTTTGGCCCCAATACAGTAAGCAGCCTCACTGTATTATGCTGGGTGCTTGAGGCCAGGGGTCTCACTGTTTAAAGGCTGGAATCTAGTACTGAGTGAGAAATGCTGACAATGACAATGTTCCTATAAAGTACGGCAGAAGCAATTGAAGTCACACTCCAGTCTGCCGGAGGAAACTGATACTCCTGTATATTCTTTTCAAAAGTCTGCACAAGTTGAAGAGTCAGGGAATATCTGAGAACTCTGTACTTTTTACTCACTTTTGCTGTAAACTGAAAACTGCTCTAAAAGTTTAGTAAAATAAACAAAAAACCTCCATCGAGACAGGCGCTGTCTTGCCTACCTCCCTGAAAACACTGCAGGTGTATTTATTACTTTTAACCAGTCTATGAATCCATTAGGTGGGAGCATTTCACAGCTTTAAACCAAGTGAA
Source organism: Chinchilla lanigera (assembly GCF_000276665.1). NCBI lineage: Eukaryota > Metazoa > Chordata > Mammalia > Rodentia > Chinchillidae > Chinchilla > Chinchilla lanigera. The sequence continues at coordinate 20,084,442 of NW_004955435.1, read as the reverse complement.
GCCTAAGAGTTCATTGTTATGAACAATGACCTTATCATCCCAACTCCTAAAACCTCAGAACAGGTAAACCTGAAAGAAGGTTCCAGAACATCAGTGCTATGGGATTCCCCTTGGGTTCCTGGGAAGGAAATAAGCCCTGGGTGCTGAATCAAAAACTCATTAGAAGTTAAGAATACAGGTGCTACCATTGTCTTGTTCAGATTACCAGAAAGGAAAAAGTACCTCAAAGTATTTTTTAAAAAAACAACCAGAAGAAATAACCATGAGAGTGTAAAAGGTCCTATCAGCCAATGAAGCAATTAATTAAAATGGCTAAACTTTCATTTCAACTTGATGACTAATAAGACAAATTCATTAAACTGTTTTGTAGCACTAAGCATAGAACTAATGTGTGCTTTCCTGGGAGAAAAGTAAAAGATGGTTCTGGAATACGGAGCAACAGGTGTAGACAGCCCTGGTGAGAACTGCCTAGGGTTGATTAGAGATCAGCGGAGGATTTCACTCCAGACGGACAGAGATGGTGACAAAATGGCCATCCCAGGAATCTGGATCTACTTCTGGACATCATCTCCTCGGTCATGTAGGCTCTCAGGTCCCTATCACCCTGGACTAGCTCTGCCTGTAGCAGCGAGGAGGCATAGGATCAGGCTAATGCTCCAAGCTAGCTCCGTGGTGACAACTGGGGTACTTTATGCCGTAGTGGCCACCGGCAAATTCAAGGTAGTGCCCACCAGGATGAATGAACAACGGGGATTACATTTTTTTCTCAGATTAGAAATTTCTTGGTGATAGATAGAACTACTATACTAAGGGGCTTTCTTAAAAGTATTTGGAACCCTTAGAAGAAAACACAAGATGATAAAACATTAAGAAGTCCTCATAATGGGTTGTTTCTACCTTTTTTGAATTTGAAAATGCAAGGAAGGCTTACATAATTTCAAAAAACATCATATTTTCTTTGCATTTCCAAAGAAAACCTCAAATGCCTGTGAGGTCACAAGTTACACTTCTCACTTCCCCTACTGGTCACGGCTGTGGGAATCAAGAGGGGGTTTGTGCTATGGCTCACAAAGCCGACCAGGGCTGGGGAAGAAGGCCCGCATTGTAGTGAGCTATTCACAGTACTCGATTTCCTTCTAATGAAATCAACAGCTCACTGTTAATATGGGTCATTATCCCAGGCTTAGAAATATTTTCATTATGGACAATTTCTGTGGTAATGCTGTTTTTGTGAGGGGATTTGTCTGGTTAACTTCACAGATGACAGACTAAGGCATAGAGAGTTTAAGCGAACAACTAGAATCACTAGGGGTCCCCTGATGCCTAGTCTACAGAGAACAGCTTTTAAATACAAATATCGACACAGACCATGTTTTAACCTCAGTCCTAGAGAAAGGATGTTAATAGCAGTATTTTTCTGAAAGCAAAAATTATAGACCATTTGCATGTCTATCAATAGAGTAATGGTTAAGGAAATTCTACTATATATTGTCATTAAAGCTAGTATTTACCTAGAATTTACTGTGGCAGTAAATATGTTTATCTTATAACACTGAAGGGAGAGCCAAAGCAGGTCATAAAATTATATATGCCGCCTGACTTCAAAGTCACGAGGGAAACACATAAGAGGAAAATTCCGTGAAGGTGACCAACACAACTTAGGTCCATTTGGTAAGACTGTGGGTGATTCTATTTTCCTTCTTTCTACGCTTTAACTGTATTTTCAAATTTTCCATTTTTAAGGAGGAAAAAATTTATTATTCTTTTAAAAGGCTAAAGCCTGCACCATCAAATTTAAATCCTATTTTCCTCCTTGACACTTGAGTCAGTAAAAGCCATGATTTAGTAAGTCCCCTTGGGAAAAACAGTCTTCAGTAACAAGAGTCGAGTGTCCTGAGATCAGAGGACAGGGCGGTAGATAATGGAAAGACCTCTTTGTTGCGTGACTTCGTGAGTACCGCTGATTTTTAGGAAGAGAAGACTCTTCAGTTTCAAATCAAAGTTTGCTGGAGGCTAGTCAGGGCTATAGCCCCATGTTGGGTGATGAATTTGATGACAGTTTTTTCTAACTGAAATGTGTACTGGTCAAGACAACTCCATACATTCAATAAAATAAAAACCTTAGGCAGTCTCTTCAACCTGGATGCTATGGTGATTTTATCTGTTATATTGAGATTTAAAGAACTGAGAAACAGAATCTATCTGTTCCTCACCCTGAAATACATACAAGAGATTGTATATCTCCCCTCTCCCACATAACAGTCTAAAAGAAAGATCAAATAACAAATGTAAAACAAGATGGAATCGACTCCTACAGAGCAAAAGATACACAAACAGAAAGTAAAAACAACATAATCAACGCGTCTCATCACCCACAGAAAAAGCATGTGACAACACCCAACATCTCTCCATGAGGAAAACACTCAACAGACTAGGGTTGGAAGGAAACTTTCTCAATCTGATAATAAGCATTATGAAAAATAGCCAGTTAACATGATACTTAATAGTGAAAAACTGAATGCTTCCCCCTAAGATCAGAAATCTGCCAAAGACGTCCACTTGTGCTACTTCTACACAACACTGCACCAGAGGCTCTAGCCAGAGAAATTAGGCAAGAAAAGAAAATAAAACATATTCAGCTTTGAGAGGAAGAAGTAAAACCATTTCTACTCACAAATAGCATGATACTGTATTTTAAAAACAAAAAAGAAAAAAGTTGTTAGGAACCCATAAAAACCTATTAGAACAAATGAGTTCAGCATGGTTTTGATACACAAGATCTATATCTAGAACCATAAATGTCTATATATCTATATCTGTAAATATCTATATATTTGTATCTATACATAGAGTGCTTCTATACAACTGCAACAAACAAGCTGAAAAATAAATTAAGAAAGCAAGCCAAAAATCATGGCTCACACCTGTAATATCAGCTACTCAGTAGCCTGAGGCAGGAGGATTGTAGGTTTAAGGCCTGGCTGGGCAACTTAGTGAGACTCTGTCCCACAGGTAGGTAGGTAGGTAGATAGGTAGGTAGATAGATGTTGGGGATGTACCTTAGTGATGCAATGCCTTGGGTCCAATCCCCAATAGGGCAAAAAAGAGTACATTTACAATAACATCAAAACAATTAAATATTAAGATAAATTTAACAAGAAAAGGTCAATATTTGTACACTGAAAACAAATACCACTAAAAGAAACTAAAGAAGACCTAAATAGATGAAAACATGCTTATGGACCGGAAGACAATACTGTTAAAAGGCAATACTACCCAAACTGCTCTACAGACTCAATACAATCTCTATCAAAAGTGCCAGCTATTTTTATTACAAAAACTAACAGACTGATCCTAAAAAGTCATATGAAAATACACGGGATCCAGAATAGCCAAAACAATCTTGAAAATAATACAGTTAGTAGACTCACAATTATTGATTGAAAAATTAACTACAACAGTTAGGTAAGTATTTATCTATTTTACCTTCCAGTAAATTTAGTGTTTCTGTTTTAGTATTTAGATCTTTAAACCATTTTGATTTCAGTTTAGTGCGTGGTGATAGACTTGAGTCTAGTTTTAGTCTTTAGTGTGTAGAAAGCCAGTTTTTCTAGCACCATTTATTAAAGAGGCTATCTTTCTTCCAGTGAACATTTTGGACCCTTTGTCAAAGATATGGTAGCTGAATATGTTTAGATTTGTTTTTGTACCTTCTAATCTGTCCCACTGATCCTAAGGGCTTTTTATTCTGCTGGTACCACGCTGTTTTTATCATAGTAGCTTTGTAGTATAATTTCAAGTCAGGGGTTGTGACACTTCCTTCCTTGCCTTTGTTGCCTTAGTTTTTGCTACTCCAGGTCTCTGTTGGTTCCAAGTAATTTTGGAAGTGTTCATTCTAATTCATATGTGAGGTGTGCTAATGGTATTTTGATTGGGATTGCATTAAACTTATATAACAATTTTGGAAGTATGATCATTTTCACTATGTTGGTTCTTCCTACCCAAGGGCAAGGCATATCTTTCCAATTTCTGATATCCTCTTAAATCTTTTTTTAAAAGAGTGCTGTAGTTTTCAATGTAGAGATCTTTTACTTCCTTTCTTAGATTGATCCCTAAGTATTCCATTTTTTTCTTTGATGCTGTTTTGCTATTCTGAAAGGGGTTGTTGTAGTCAGGGTTTGCAAGGGAATATATAGTATATATTTAATATAGGGCACATAATTTATAGGATTACTTCATAATATTCACCCAAAAATTCAAATGAAAAGTCATGCAAGAGATCTATCCATGCACTGGAGACCCAAAGAATCAAGCTGAGGGCCTGGATCCCACAGCAGTGTCCTGCCGGAGTTCAGCTGAAGACCTAGAGCCCATGGCAATGTCCTCCACTAGTCAGGCTGGAGGCCTAGAGCTCACAACAATGTCTCATGCAAGTCTGTATCAAGGATCTGCACTGGGAAGGCCCAAACGTCAGTGGTGGAATCTAGAAAGTTTGTGCTTTGCAGGGTGAATGATCTGTGCTACCAGGCTAAGGGATCTGCACTGGAGCCAGGAAACGATGCTCAAGACCAAAGCTCCCCTGAAGAGAACTGCAGCCAACCTCAGTGATAGCGAGGACCCGAGCTCCTCTAATGATGAGAACAGCTGAGTTCACATCAGGAAAACCAATGCAATAAGCTTCTCCAGCAACAGCACACCATTTTCCCTCCAGTTCTCCTTTTATGATATTGGCAACAATCCTCAGGTGGGCTTTCACACTGAGCACCACACTCACTCGGTTCAGCTGGGTGTTACAAGTTGACCATTAGTTAATCCACCAAGGGGTTGTTTCCCTAATTTCTCTCTCAGTGAGTTTGTTATTTGTGTGTATGAATGCTATTTACTTTTGAATGTTGACTCTGCATCCAGCTACACTACTGAATTTGGTTTTAAAATCTACACTTGTTTTGGTAAAGATGTGGGGTCTTCTATGTAGAGTATCACATCATCTGCAAATAATAATTTAACTTCTTCCTTTCCTATCTTTATTTCTTTCTCTTGTCTAATTGCTCTGGCTAATGTTTCCAGGATTGTATTGAATAGCAGTGGTGACAGTGGACAACCTTCTCTTATTCCTGATTTTAGAATGAAAGCTTTCAGCTTTTGGCTGTTTAGTATGATACTGTCTGTTGGTTTGTCATAGATGGCTTTTATCAGATTGAGATAAAGGCCATCTACTCCAATTTTCTGTATGGATTTTATCATGAATGGGTACATTTGAGACATTTACAGCTAAATGGATGGACCTTTAGACCATACTCTTAAGAGAAATAAATCAAACATGTAAGTATCTCTGGTATGAGAAACTGAAAGTGTAAATAAGAACCAAAATGTATAAAAGATATTGTGGAATAGCAAGAAATGGTTCAAAGGCAAAGGGGAACTAGGGAGGTGGGGGAAGGAGGAAGGGAAAAGAAAAAAATAAGAAGGATAAAACTGAAACAAAGTTTTGCAAATGAGGAGAACAGGGGTTGAAGGGAGGGGAGGAGAATGGGGAGAAAATATACAGGTACAAATTCCCTATGGCAAATGTGATCGTTATGTATATCTAAATTCTACCAATAAATTTAATAATAATTAAAATAAAATAATACGCTGACCAAACAGCTAAAAAAATTTAACTACAAAGCTACAATAAAGTTGGCTCTTTTCTTCGTATCACATACAAAAAATTAACTCAAAATAGATCCCACTGATGTAAACTTAACAGTTAAAACTATAAAACTCCTAGCACGGGAGGAAGTCTTCATTATCGTAAACTGTGCAATGACTTCTTAAATACGACACCAAAGATATAACCAACAAGAAGAAAAAACAGGTAGATTTCATCAGAAACTCTGCTACTTCAAGGAATATCATTAAGAAAGTACAAAGACAAACTACAGAATGGGAGAAATTATTTTCAAATACTAATGTTTATGGCAGCATTATTCAAAATAGCCAGGAAGTGAAGTAATCTAAATGTCAACCAACATATGAATAGCAAAAGAGTACATCCATTCAGTGGGCAGTTATTTAGCCATAAAAAGCAGCAAAGTACTGATACATGCTATAACATAGAACAACCTCGAAAACCTTATGCCTACGTGAAAGAAGCCAGGTACAAAGTCCAACTCTGCATAACTCAAGTCATATGAAACGGTCAGAAGAGGGAAATGTACAGCAAGATAAAGTAGACCAGCGACTGCCAAGGTCAGGGAGTGAGCAAATGGCAGGGAACAGTAATGGAATGGGGTCTCCTTTGGGGGTCACTCAATTCTGTAAATACATTAAAAACTACTGAATAGTGTACTTTAAATAAGTGAATTTTAGTAGTATGTAAACCATGCCTCAATATAACTATTAAAAACAATCAAATATATACACCATCAAAGAGGCCGATGCTTTACCTACTCTTTAAATCTAAGGGCTTCAATCAATATTCATGCTTTATTCACTTAGAGGTTAAGAGATGCTAAAGGATTAGTTCACCATAAAAGGTTAAAAATATTATAGAAAACACACTTTATTACAGACTAGTTAAATATAAAACAAATGTCAATCAATAAACATCTTACATTTGTTATATTTATTTGATTAATGTCTAAATTTTTATAGATAAATATGAATATACATATTCAGAAATTTCTAACTGGAACTCAGGGTAGAGTCAGTGAAAACTTTTGGTATTGAAGTCACAAATGATAATCCTTCACAATAATACTCTAAATAAGATTAGGGATTTAAAACTATCATTTAACCTTCCTGCTGAAATATACCCAATACACAGATTTGCAAGAGGCTCTTAATGAATTACATAGATGAGGTACTGAAGATTGAACCCAGAGCAAAGACAGGCTTAGACCCTTTATTTTGTATTTTGAGACATGGTCTTGCTAATTGCCTCAGACTTGTAATCTCCTTGTGTCAGTCTCCCAAAGTGCTGGGAATACTGGTGTGTACCCAGCCAGTAAGATACATTTCTATTTGAGAGTATCGTATACTCCTTGTATCTCTGCCATCAACAAAGTAGATCTTTCTACCATACAGGGTAACATATTCTAGTTGCCAAAGATAAAAATCATTTCAGAATAAGCATTAAAATGTCCTTGTTTCAATTAATTTTCCCACAGACAATACCATTAATAATTATTCTTAAAAAACAAAATGGATAGATTACCACAGTAGCTCTGGTGACTAACTGTAGGAAATCTTTTTTTTTCAATCTCAAAGCCAGACAAGAACACAGTTGGGAACAAAACACTGCTCTGATTATTTGGGCCAAGAACAGAAGTCACCACCTTCAGCCCTAGAGGGCCCTAAGAACAGAAAGCCACACAACTGGGTAACACTGGGGTCTCAGCTCCCAAGCTCCCACTTTTGGCAAATCACTTAGCCTCTCTAGAAGTTCAGTTCCCTCCTCTCTTTCTTTATAGCCTACCATGATCCCTAAAGAATTTGAAGTAGCTGAGTTTCAGTCTATTTTTCTAAAAAATGAAGATAGAAATGAAAACATACATTCACAGAAAAACTTGCACATGAGTGTTCATAGCAGCATTACATGTAATAGTGGGAAACGAGAGACACCCAAAGTCTATCAGCTCATGAAACGATAAACCAAGTACAGGATTATCCACACAGGGGAATACTGTCCAGCCATAAAAATGAAGTACTGCATATCCTGTAACATGGGTGACTCTTGAAAACATTATGCTAAAAGAGCTGGCCATGGTGGTGCACGCCGGGTAATATCAGCACTTGGGAGGCTGAGGCAGGCAGATTGCCATGAGTTTGAGGCCAGCCTGGGCTGCACAGTGAGTTCAAGGTTAGGCTGGACTACACAGCAAGACCCTGTCTCAAAAAAGAAACAAAAAACAAAACAAAACATTATGCTAAAAGAAAGTAGCAGATAAGAAGGCCACAAATTATATTCCACTTGTGTAAATGTCTAGAATAGGCAAATCCAATAGACAGAAAGTACATTATGGTTTCCAGAGGACGGGATTGGAGGGTATCACTTAAGGGTTTGGGCTTTCTTTTGGCAGTCTGAAAATGTTCTAAAATTGCCTGCAGTGATGGTTGCACAATGCTATGAATATACGAAAAACCACCAAATCATGTACTTTATATATATTTTAAATGTGCATAGGAATTCTATTTCAATAAAGCTGTTTTTGTTTTTTTTTTTTAAATGAGGATAAGTGATCAAAACCCTCCTAGCTCAATCTATGATTCAACAGAGCTCCTGCTTACCTGAGGTCTGGAAGTCGATCTCAATAGGATTGGAGAGACTGGTTGCTGCTTCCCGCCACACGCTGCCCCTGACAGGCGACCAGGCTGTCACCATGCAGCGATATAGCCCCGCATCTGAGACCTGAGTTTGGTACATTCGATAACGAAATTCATCCTCCTGGACTTTCTCTAACACAACACCATCCAGTCGTGAAGCATCTGTCCAATTCTCCAGCTTCACTACAGCATCCTGGTCCAGGGAGATGATGGACTTCGTTTCATTGGGACTGGAGAAGTCCCCGACAGGCTTCTCCGAAGTGATAAGAACAGAGTAGCGCGGGGACTTAATATTCTTGGAAGATACTTTGCAAGTCATCTCAAACGTATTCCCTGGAGCAAAGACAGGCTTAGGCTGCCTTGCCTTCACCACGAGCACAGAATCTGGAATGAAGGACCAGAAGGAGGTGATTTTCAGTATGATCAGTTAAAATGATATGTATCTAGAAGCGAAATGTCAAGGAAATAGGAATTTATTTGCAAATTACCGTGCAACAGCACTTATGAAAATCGGGACACTCAAAAGGAAACTCCTGTGCATCTCTAAGTGAGCCGAACGCCACCACACAGGAAGAGTCAGCGTGAGATTTAAGGGTGCAAGGAGAGCAGAACTGATGAGATTTTTTTGTGACACTGAGATTTGGTTTGGAGGAACTTCAAGTCCATGACACATTTCACCAGGAGAGAGAACTCAAGGCGCTAACGGCAGCCTCAAAGATGCATTCAGAGTTCACTCTTAGTGAGCTGGGGAGGGCACAGCTGAACCCAGAACATATGCCAACATGTCAGCCACACCATTCGCTCTCCTGCCCTGAGCGTCTGCTGAGTTCAGGGACAGCACTCCGGAAAGCTAGCTGCTCGGAGGAGCGGAGCAAGCAGGAATCTGATGATGGCAACGTTGCAGAACAGATTTAGTTCTAAGATGACAGAAGCATATGCATGTGTAGGTCTAAGCACTTCCACTTGGTTTACACTTTAATTTTGGAAATGTGATTTAACACTGAGCCAGGGTCACTAGCTATATGAATGTTAGGCTTAAGTGTGTTCCTTCCTTTTGCCTGCCAAAACCAAAATCCCCAGGCACACACACGTTAGAATTCATCTCTTGTAACAGCACTATGTCAGGCACTTAGAAACTACTGAAATATTTTTTGAATAAATAAATAAATGCATTAGATCCAATCTTTTTATCCTTTATTATAATGACTAATTCTATAATCTGTTCAGTTATAAGATGAGAGCTCTCTGCTGGGATTTTTGGAACACTCACTCCACCAAGTCTGTCGGCAGAACATATGCTCTGCTCTCTCTAGGATCACTCTTCCTGTTTGGTCACCCATTTACCCATTAAACAAGTACTTACTGAGAGCCCAGCATATTCTAGATCCTGGGAATTCAACAATAAACCAAACATATAAAAATCCTTCCCTTTATGTGTTAGTGGAGGAAGATAAGCAAAATAAATAGGTAAAATCTACGGTAAGGTTAGCTGGTAATCATTTAAGGAAACAAATGCAGATGAGCAAGAGAAAAGTATAGGGTGTAGGGGGGCACAATTACAGGTATACAGGTAGAGTGGACAAGGACATTCCCACAGAGAAGACACCATCTGACAAAGGATCTGAAGGGGGAGAGGGACTATGCTTTGTTTCCCCCTGGGAAAAAGCATTCTAGGCAGAGGGAACACAAGTGCAGAGCTGGAAGGCAAGCCCATACCTGGAGGTCTGAGGATCTGCAGAGGTAGAGGGGTCCAAGAGGAGCAGGCACTGGAGAGAGCTGTGGGTAAGGACAGAAGGTAGCAGGGGGAAGGTGCTATATGCATTCAATGCCACTGAGAGGACTCTGGGTTCTTCCCTGAGATCAGGGGCCTCTGAAGTTTAAAGACAAGGAGCTTCATGGCCTGACTTGCATTTAAGGGTGATGCTTGCCTAGCATGAGTGAGGCCCTGGGTTCCATCCCAAGTACCACACACCTCACAAAAAAAGGTGTCCAGGATGAGCATTTTCACTAGAACTACTAAAGCAATGGTACTAGAGAAGGTAAGAGAAGACAGAAGAGCGCTGGCAGAGACCAGAAGTGCCATTCTGAACAGAACTTTGAAACGCCCATTAGACAAATCTAAGTGTCAGGACAGCAACACAACATTGAGTGTGGCATTCTGAAAAGGCCCTAGGGCAGAAGTGCAATATTGCGAGTCACTGGTGTATAAAAGGTATTTGAATTCACGAAATTAGAAGAGATTGTCAGGGGAACTGTTAAGTAGACTAGAAGTCCAAAGACTATGTCCTAAAGTTGTGTCATGCCTGGGGTTAGGGAAATGAACAGAAACAGCAAAGTAGGCTGAGAAGAAGTAGCCAGTGTGGTTTGGAGAAAGCCTGAAAAAGGTAGTATCACACAAGGCAGGGGAAAAACACAGTCTTCCCAGAACAAGGAAATGATCACCTGTGTTAAATCCTGCCAAGTCAAGTAAGAGAACTGATGAGTTGACTTTGCAGTATGCTAATCCCTGGCAATCTCAACATGTGCAGCAGGGGGAAAAGCCTACTTAGAGCAGGAGCCAAAGAGAACGGGAGGAGAGAAACTGAATACATCAAATACAGACAAACCAAACACTACGGCTATAAAAGGAAAGAGAATAAGACCGTAAGGTTATAGGGAACAGAAAGATGGAGACAAAAGATCAGGATTAGTTTTGTATTTAAAAAAAAGGTAGAGATTGAACCACACGTTGATAGATCAATAGGGAAGGCCCAGAAGTGAGAGAGATATTAAAGATATAAAGCAAGGACCATGTGAAAGAGTGGTAAGGGGGCTCAGCCTTAGCTAGGACGTAAGGCCGAGTAACATAGATTCAGCCACTGGGTAGAGTACGCAGAAATTCACTGATTTTTTTTTTTTTTTTTTTTTTTTAAAGGGAAGAGGAAAGAGGACCAAGAGCTGATGGAGGAGGAAATCTGCAGAGGGTGAAGAAGAAGGAAGTCTGCAAAAATCACTTAGGTACATGGGGAAGTAAATAAAGAAATGCAGAATGGCTGCCAGGCAATGTTGAGAACCTGCTTGACACAGTGATCGCAGATTTATAGTGAGAACATTAACAATGTTGAAATGCTTTCCTCCAATCACATTTAACTCTGCAGATTCAGGTACAGAAGCAGCAGAAAGCTGGCTTTGAATGAGGTTGTGGATACTCACAAGAGTGATACGAGCGGCCAGCTCACTCCCTGCCTCGTAGGCACCCGGAAGGAGGGCCCCCGCCACACAGGGAGCCACAGGCAGGGAGCACCGGCCTCTGGGCCGGCTCTCTCCCTGCCTTGTAGGTGTCCAGAAGGAGGGCCCCCGCTGCATGGGGAGCCACGCGGCAGCGAGCGCTGTTGCACGCCAGCCCTCAGGCCGGCTGCTGCCCCTCAATTGAGAACTATCATGACACACAGAAACAATGACACAATTGGCCCACCACGCACCTGCTGCAGAGGCCCACCCACGGAGGTGTGTGAATCATTCAAACATGGAGAAACCCCTGGGAATAGATGCCATACAATGGGTCACTCTTGCTCCTGCCATTGAGAACCAGAAAGGTCTTGAGTTAGCGGAGGAGCAGCTGCTCAACAAGGACTCGGAGAACATGAGAATGCAGACTAAGCCCGAGGAGTCGGAGGTCCTGTGGACTGGGGTCATGAGAGCCGCTGGGAAGCTGTAAACCAGGAGGACCTTGCACAATACCTGGGGAGAACCCCTGGAAGCCATTCTGCCCCTGACAGTACAGGCTGCAGTACAGGCTGTGGTGGGGCTCCAGAGAGGTCTGCACCAAGATTCCAGCTGCCTGTGCTGACAGTTGGGGAGAGGACACTAACTGGTTGTGGGGTCCCAATGTGATAGGAGGTTGGAGAGAAAACGCTACAAAAAATGGCTTTCACCCCAGATGGCTCACTTGAGATGTTAGTAAGAATTGCCTCCTCAGTATTCTATAGCCATGACAAGGAAGAGGCCAACGAGAGAAAACAAAGAGACCAAGAAAAAGCAGCTGCTTTTGCTGCAGCACTAAGAGAAATCAGATCCCAGGTCTGATTCCCAGGGCCCCAAGAAGAACTTGACAACTGCATTCATCTGCTACCATTGTTAAAAGCCAGGCCACCTCAAGAGGAACTGCCCTAAGAGGCCCCATGGGCCATCCCCTGAATGCAAAGGTGACCACTGGAGATCGGTCTGCCCTCTGAAGTGGAGGCCCCAGAGCTCAGACCCATCCTACCAGTTAGTCCAATAGGAATGAGAGGGCCCGGGGCATACTCTGCCTTCTCCCTCTGGCCAGACCATCATCTCTATGGAGGAGCCCTGGGTAATCATGACTATGGAGAAACAAGAAAACAGCCTGTTGCTAGACACAGGTGCAAGTCTCTCTGTCCTTCTTTTCAATCCTGGCCTTCCTTCCAGCCAATCACACCTCAGCAACAGGAGTCACTGGTGAAGAGGCAATATGCTATTTTTGACAACCCTTAGGCTGTAACTACTTGTTAGATCCTTCTTGCATATCTCTGTCTTCCTGAGAAACCACTTTGAAGATACCACCATGTATTACAGCAGCCACTGATATTTTCCTACTAATCTATCCATAACTCTGTAATGTTTGTATTGTTCCTATCCTATTTCATAAATGGATGCATGTCTATTATTATGTGTTTCCTACAACCATTGAGAAAAGTTAATGATTATTCAATAGGTCACTCATGTATAGCTCTATTTATTTTCTTTAGAAGCCACTTTGAAGATACCAAAGTATAGTACAACAACTATTGATAATCTCCTACCTCTTTTGTCTGTAACTCACTATTATTTGTCTATTTGTTTTCCTGAGAAACTATCTTGTAGATAATAATATGTAAAACAATAACCATTGATAATTTCCTACCACTTTGTCTGTAATTTGGTAAGCCCCCCCATTATTATGTTATCCTTCTTTTACTCTTTAAAATTAAAAAAAAAAAAAAAAAAGAGTGATAAGATTGGGAATTTAGGGTTGATGATAGTGACTGACCACATAACTTACACCAACCCCCATACATCTAAGACAAAAGAGGTGCTATAATAATTACACAAGGACACCAGGTGTAAACTGGAGTATCTGAGCCCAGGGTCATGCTAGGTAAGAGAGAAGTGAAGAAATGTAGGAGTGAGGGACAATGGAAGATGGTGAAATCAATGGCGTTTTGGTCCCAGCAGGGTTGATGGGTTGTTTTTGGAGTCTAGGAGGAATCTAGAAAGAAGACATATTTAGAGAACAGAATGCATGGAACTGCAATTATGGAGGGTTTTCAGTTGTCAGAAGTGAGCTGGTCTAAGTGAGCTCATACCGGGAGAGAAACACCGAAACAGGATCAAAGACATGGTACTCAGAGAGAGGAAGATAAGGACTGAGAGTGAAAGGATTATCTCCATTAGGATTCTCAACCTTGGAGATACGTGAAAACCAAACTATGGGGCCCAGACTGCTTTACCTTAGAGCAACTGAAATACAATGTCCGTGATTCCTGGGATGGTCTTTAAAGCTTGTAGGTGATTCTGATGAAGTCAGCAAGACAGGAGCAGTAACAGAAACAATGACTGTGAAGCCAAAGTGAACACTGCCAACAAATGAACGGGAGGCCTGGGAGCCAGCAGCCAGTGTGGAAAGCAGGTGGCATGGTCTGAAGACAGGAGGGACGCAGCAAGGTATTCTTACAGCTGAGGGAAAGTGGTGCGGGAACAAGGAGGGCACCAGTCCCACTGGGAGGCCCAGGTATGTGAGAAGCATGGGAAAAAATGCCACCACTTAGGACTCCAGTGGAAACAATGTCTTCAGAGAGGAAGCCTGGTCATTGTTATGCATTCAACATGAAGCGTCCCGCAAAGACTCGTGTGTAGAGGGCTTCATTCCCAGTGTCGCAATGTTCAGGTGTGGGGCTACAAGGGGTGACTGTATCATGAGTGTGCTGACCTTACCAATGGATTCATCAGTTAACTGATTATGAGTTGATAGCTGAGTGGACTCTGAGGAGGCAGCTAGGTCACTAGGGGTGTAACTGGGAGAGTTCCTCTTGTCCCCGGCTCTCTGCCCCCCTCTCTGCTTTTCCTGCTGCCATGAGATGAGCTCTCCCCCACCACACCTTTCCACCACTCAGCTCTGCTTCAGCGCAGGTCTAAAAGTGAGCAAGCCGTAAGGGCACGGATTGAAATCTCTGAGGCCATGAGCCAAAATAAACATTTCCTCCTCTAAGCTGTTTTTCCCAGTATTTCGCCAAAGTGATGGAAAACTGGCAACTGGTACTGTTCAATGGAAGAACGAGAAAGAAACATTCAGACATAGGATTCAGGAAACAGGATGTTGTGCCTAATGACAGTGGTTGTAGAGCACCTTTCTGGCACTGGCAGCATAGGACAGAGGGTAGTTACTAAGTCAAAAGAGGGTATAGAGAATCATATGGTGATTAGGGACCCCAGGTGTATGGCACTGACCCCCAGGGACTGTGTATTTGGAAACACATAACAGGATGACTTCAGCAAAATCAAAACAGAACAAAAACGGATAATGAACAGAATGAAGCTCCTACCTTCTGATGCCCAAAATATACTGACAGGTCTGGAGACAACGTCCTTGCTCTTCACCCAGCTGCTGTTCCGCTGTTTGGTCCACGCGGACACCACACAGTAGTAACTGCCTCTGTCCGCCTCTGTAGTCCTTTGGATCCGGAAACTGAATGTGTCTGTGTGCTGCTTAGAAAAAATAAACTCTCCGTCCTGGGCCCGTTGCTTGCTCTTCTCTCCGTATCTCAGGGTCCAGTCCCCATCCATGACTGCAAGGAGCTCACTAGTCACCACACTGTCACTGCGCCGGTTCATTCTGTAGTACCATGACACGGTAAATCGGACACTTGCCTCGCTGTTCTTCATGTCCACTACCCAGCATTCCAGTTCAGTGGGATCGTCTGAAAACCCAGGGACCTTAGAAGCGTTCAGGTACACCTGATAGTCTGGTTCTGAAGAGAGGGGGAGGCCAGGTTAAAGATAATCAGAGCGACAAACCGAGAACTAGCTAGGAACAGGAACTGCTCCTGCTCTGACAATGAAATTCCTGATCCTACTGACCACTGGGATAGAAATCAGACTCTGCAGTAATGGGAAGCATTCTAGGAGTATTTCTACAAAACTTATAAGACACTTCTGTCTCCCTCGTTGCCCAAGAAAACTCCCAAGGCCAGAAGTTAAATGTCTTCAATCAGAACCCTGATTCTTCCACAGGACTGGTGTCAGTTGTCAGTTTCTGCAGTAAGTTGAGTCTTTGAGAAGATCTTATAAGAAGCACAGTATCTATGCACTACCAAGCAAGACCATAAAAGCTCCCCTTGGAATAGTACCAGAAAAGTCTGTCCCACAGGACATTCTAGAATTCGAGGCCCACCAATCCACCACGGCTTAAGACTCTTGCTATTCTTTGCTATACTCCAGTGCTGGCCCTCAGATCACTTCCCTACACATTCTTATCCTCACTCTGCTATTCCTCTCACTCATTAGTTGAATCTGCATTTAGTCAACAGACACGCCCCACTAAGGTATACCTGTAATCCTGGCACTCAGGAGGCTGAGGCAGGAGGACTGCTGTGAGTTCACGGAGAGACCCTGTCTCAAGCAACAAACAAACAAACAAAATATCCCTACCTTCAAGGTCCCCAGAGGGTGTTCTCTTTACTGCCATAAGTAACTCAGCCTAAAACTCTGCTGAACTGGAAACCACTTTCTTGGGAACTTCTGACCACTCCCTTCCCTGCCTGGCCCACACTCCCACAGGAGGTGGGAAGAAACCCAGTATTCCTAGCAAGTCCCTTGCCTGTGTCATGGTCCTGCTGTTCTCTTATAAAAAAGAATTCGTTTTTCCTTGACATTTATTGCATGAATTTAATCCATTTCTCCACACTTCCGTCTTCACTGGCCCTGACGCCTCCTCCATAGTTACCCAGGACCTGGTACCAGAACTCCTCGTAGCTTCCTTCCCTCTCCCTGTCCTCTCTGCCTGTGACCACTAACTACCTGGGGTTTTCCCAGTGCTACAGCCTCGTGCTACTCCTGTCCTCTGCTTGGGACGCCCCGCCAACTTCCACGCACTCTTGATTGTCACCTGGTCCTAGGTCCTGGCTGCCAGGGTGACACTTTCTCTGTGTTCCCATATGTATTCTCCTATAATAGTTGGCCATTCCACTGCCCTTTCCTTAAAAGCCTCATCACCAAGCTCCAAATATACCACTCTGTATACAGTAGGGACTCAATTTATGTTTGGCACCTGAACGCTAAGATTTTTTAGAGAAGGCTACATTATTCTTCCATAGCACTTTGCCTTCTAGGAGAAAAATAATTCTATCTCAACAGAACCTGCCATTTGCTAACACTATTAACATCTTTATCTGCATCACCTTCCTCAGTTTAGTTTTAATATTGCTTTTATTTATGACTCATACAAGTTACAAACTGCTGAGGTCGAGGAACTGTTCCTTAGCGATTTATACTCCCAATGAAATGTGTAACATTATGACTTCTCCAGGAATGATTCACTGGGCCAGGAAATGGAAAGAACTCAAAACCCTAATTCCCTCAAATGTCATCTTTACAAGTGTTTAACTGGGAGTGAAGCAGGACTCTGGTGTAGGATGTTAAACGAGCATGACTCCTGCCGGCCATGCAGCACAACCTGCTACAACATGGACCCTGGAGACGCACCACAAGCTGCTGCGGTGATGGGACCCGAGTGGCTTCCGGCTGCCTCACTTCACAGGCAAGTATGCTGAGGTCACTTGGCTGAGGTGTGCTGTCCCCGAGCAGGGGGCTAGCAGACCACCAGCCTCCCCGGCAACAAGTGACCGGGACACACCACTGGCACGCGTTTATACCTCTGTATGAGTAGGGCAAGGAGGCTCAAGTCCATCCACAGCCCTCCTGTGGATGATGCAGACCCCAAAACACATCAGCACAACTATGTTCAGCTAGTGTGCAAAGGACAGATTTGGTGTGGTGTGTGTGCAGGGCCTCCTTGGCGCTGTCCAGACTGACCTGGAATGCCACAGTGTCAACTGTACGCAGGCAGCAGCACTTGCAGCGGCCACTCTTGAAGCCTCAAGTCCATTTCAAGTGTAATGTGAAAGACCTTTCTTTCACCAAAGGCTTTCCTGTGTGTCAGCACATTAACCTTAACACACTGAGGCCATACGGCAGTGGTGAGGGCCGGAGGCCTGGAGGCAGGCTGTGTTCAAATCCTGGCTCTAACACTGTGTGACCTGGGGCAGATTTGTTACTTTCTCTGCTATATCACCTACAAAATTGGGATAATAACCGTAACTACACCTCATAATATTACTGTGAGGATTAAAAGTTAAAATATGCATGAAATGCTTAGACTGGTTTGTATGTGGGGTACACATATGTACACATATATGCACACACACACCTGCCTGAACATATATATATATATATATATCTGTAAATTACCATTCTTGTCATTTCACAGGTGAGAAAATGGAGCTTTAAAAAGGTGAACAATACATCCACAGGCTCAAAGATGGACTTACACCCAGGACTATATTCTTTCTATCACCTTTCAAGAAAAGTCCCCATGTTTCAGATGAAACAAACTTACTATCTTCCAAACTGTATTTTTTAAGTTCCACCAAGAGACAGAATAGTTTTTAGGAGCAATGCTGTGCTGGCAGTGACACTGCAAAGCTACTGGCACAAGGAAGGAGACCCAGAAGACAGCTTCCTACAGACCCTCACCTCAGCCCGACTGACCAGAGCAACTGAAAATGCCATGATGCCACCTGTGGGGACTGCTCTTCTGTCCCCTCACAGCTCATGTCCTCTTAATATAAACCTGCCATGTTTTACAGTTTATTCCAACCCCTGCACATATCCCTCCAAAGTGGCACCTTTTCAAAGGCTGTTAAAATTAGGATGAAAAGATGGCAGATGCTCCTTAAACCACTACCCACAGCGCCCAAGCTATGAGTCCATCAGTGGATAAAGAAAATATGGCATATTTACACACATGAGAATATTATTCAGCCAGCTAGGCACAGTGGTGCACACCTATAAGACCAGCTGTGAGGAGGCTGAGGCAGGGGGCTTGCAAGTCGGAAGCCAGCCTGGGCAACCTAGCAAGAATGTCTCAACATACAGTAAAAAGGGCTAGAGGTGTACTTCAGTGGTTCAATGGTGGTTTATCATGTGTGGGGCCCTAGGTTCAATACACAGTACCAAAAAGGCACAAGAGGAGGGGGAGATGGAGAAGACTATTCAGCTTTGAAAAAGAAGAAAAATCACTGACATTTGCAATAACATGAATGAACCTAAAAGACGTATTAAATAAAATAAGCTAGGCAAAGAGAGACAAATAGTGTACAGCTTTGTGTATGGGATCAAAAGAAGTCAAACTCATAGAAGCAGAGTAAAATAGTGGTCACTGGAGGCTGGGGTAGGTCAGGGGTAGACACTGGTCAAAGGACACATAATTTCTGCAAGACAGATGGATTAAGTCCAGGAGATTATCACAAACACAGTGGCTATAGTTAACAATGTATTATACACAGGAACCTGCAAATGGCTAAGAGAATAGATCATAAATGTCCTTACTACAAAAAAGGATAAGCATATCAGGGAGTAAATTTAATTAGCTGAATTTAGCCATTTCACAATGTATACATGTATCAAAATACCAGATATGCCATAAGTATATTCAATTTTAATTTGTCAATTAAAAAAAAGGTGGTAGTGAAGCAGTGATATAACTGATCAGTTAGTGGTCAGAGCATGGAACTCAAGAAAGTTCCACTTGAGCAGCTCTGTCCCCCTCCTCTGAGCCCTCTCTGGACACACCCCAAAGTTCGCTCACTAGGGTATGAGAACTCAGTGTCCCCTCGTCTGCCCCACTCTTCCTCGGGCTCCATACCCAAGCAACAGACTTGGGCTGTGTCTGCGGCATCAACGAGCACATTCACGGTCTAGCCCACCTCATTCGGCATCCTCCTCTGCCAACACGGCACACACACAGCTAAAACTCTGCCCCAAGCGGCAGCACCGGCGTCGTCTCCCAGCTCTCCAGTGACTATTCCTATGACAGCTCCTGCTCACCTCAGCTTGAAGTGTGTGCCCCTCCCAATCTCCCTTCTTGCCGTCTGACTCTGTACCCTGTCTCACACACACTACCTCCTCATTCCCTTCCATTTCCCTGTGAATAACAGAGAAAGCCTGGTGCACCACACCCTCACCACAGCCCTTTCTTCTTCCAGCCAAGATTCTAACGGGCTTCCAGCGCCACCTCCAGGCCACTACCATCCGTGGGCAACCCTCCTGTGGCTCTTCCTCTTGCCTGAGGAGTTTCCAAGGAGCCTCCCAGCTGGCACTCACAACCATCTCACGTAGCCTCTCCACTCCCTTCAGACAGCTCTTCTCACCACTCTAGCGCTTGCTTCTCCCTCTGTCTTCCGGCCGCTCCCTGTGCCTCAGGATCTGGGACACCTGCTCTATCAGTTGTTGAAGAGATGACTGAACAAATTCTCCCATTCTACTCCATCTCTACCCTGAAACAGATCTATTTACAAGCTACAAATCTAAGCAGAAAGAAAGAAGAGCTGAGCAAAGTGTGCATCATCTGGTTACAGGAATCTCAGCTTGGCAGCATTGAAAAACCTCTTCATTGTCTTCAATAGTTATTCTCCTCATTTGCAACTAAAACTAACCACAGGGTCCCCAAAATAGACTGAGCTTTAAGGCAAAGACAGACAGAAAAGGGTGGATTCTTGGCTTGTGAACATACAAAGCGCAGGCTTCTTTGAACTGTCCACCAGGCTTGCAGGTCACCTTTAGACCACGACTCCTACAGAAGACAGGAGTCTATCCACTTGTCAGATGGTAGGGCAAAGCTGAATTCTTAACTCTTGTTTTAAATTTTGGTGCGTGTGGAGAAACTGTCCTTTCATGTTGTTTTACAATTTTAGAAATGGTTTGCTGAGATCATGCCTTTCTCAAGGCCCCTCACGCATGTGGCTCCTCCGTGCAGCCTCTCCCCAGAACAGGACACCTGCTTTGAACTCACTCGGCACCTCTGCTTCTTATTCAGCAAGTGTTCACAGAGGTCCTACCACCTGCCAGGCTCCCTGCTCTCGCAGGATTTTACCTGAGCACTGCCTTGAACTTGAGTCATTTGTATGTATGTCTCATGGACCCTCTATGGGACTTATCCCAGGCCCAGGGACTACCCACCTACCTTATCTGCATGTGCTATGTACATCAAAAATATTAACATACTTGCTGAATTGAACTAAATTTAACATTTTGCATAAAAATGCTCATTTTTGTCAGAGGCATTTCACCACTGATTACAGCTACATTCTGCTCGATCTCATCAAGAAATCAACTAAGAATGCAATTGGTGGTAATGTTTAAAAAATGCTTATCAGTTCAGATGCGTGCTGAAGTATTTAACAGTAAAGTGATATGATGTCTGAGATATCTTTTATGCTCTTGCAGATTAAGAAAGTGTGTATGTGTGTGTGTATGTGAGCACGCACGCACGCACAATATATGTGTGCCCAGGGAAGGCTAGAGAGATGAAGTAAGACCAGCAAAATGCTGATGGTTGTTGAAGCTGGTGGTATTTGTTCTACTGTGAATACCTACAAATTTGTTTCTAAAGGTTGAAAATAAACAACAATCCACACTGTAAGTCCTGTCACAGACTGAGGTCAGTGAAGTCGTGCTGTCACTAACATTCAGAGGAACAGGATGTCAACCCTGGATGGCATCTGCTCCTGTATATATACACACCCTCTCCGAAGGACTCCAAAAAGATGATCTTCTCCAAAAGAGAGTTTCATTAAAAAAAAAAAAAAAGTGTCATCAAAGTCCTTTGTTGCAACTTTTAAAACAATGAAAACCTTTCAGAATCACTGACTACTTGTAAAATCCAGTATTTTGCACCTACTGTGTGCAGGAACCTGGCCTAGAGGTTTTCACATGGACTTCTTTTCTTACTTTCGCAATTCTCTAAGCACAGTATGTATCATTATCCCATGTTTACAGTAACAATGGTAATGACTGGCGCTTGTCAAGGGCTTTTTACATGTCAGGTACCGTTCTATCTGCTTCTTGCATTTTTGCTTAATTTTTGCAGCAACCTTATGAAACTGGTACTATTTTCATATACATTTCTAAATGAAAAACAAAAAGCAAAAAATAAATAAATAAAGCCTGAAGGAGCCAAGCTGGAAAATCCAGGACTTTCACAGTGTGTGAAGAGTTAGAGAGGCTTTGGCTCAAGGCCTGGCTCCCACTCCAACCACACTGTACAACCTCATTTCCCACTATAGTTATCCATACTTTCTCAAACCCTGTGATGTCTCAGAAAACGGAGTGATGGTATCAGTGGAGGCTCGAACCCTAACTGCATCCTGTGGGACTATTGTAACAACCCCACTGAAACTCAGGTACCTTGGTACAGCTAGTTAAACGCACCAGAGGCATGACGAGTTACAGCCAGTGGGAGAAGGAAGGCCCCGTCTCTGGCAGTAACATGGTTTTATTATTTTGAACTGGACAGATAGTTTGGCTGCGGCTGAATATATGTACCAATTGTCCTTCAGTTGTCACAATCATCATTTTATACCAATTAAATATTCTCCAACAGAGATGGCTATCAATAAGGAACCGCTTTTAGGAGCACTTTTTTCCATCACAGCAGATCCATTATCATGAGGATGTACTCAGCACTAGCCATTTCAGAGCAGCCAAAATACTATCATTTGAATGAAGCACCTACGCCCTGCAACCAAAGTAAGCGGTTATTCTCTCTTCCTCCTCATTTACTTTCCCACAGGAGGAACAATAAATTTCCAGATATGCTGGTAGGGTAGGAAAGGACCAGGTATGGTCGGTTCAGCCCCTTTCCCTAGCTCTCTTGGGAGTAGCTGCTTCCAGGACACACATTCCTAGTTCCTCCATGGCCTAAGACACAGTCCTATGTCCTACATGATTAAGAATTTGGTAGCAAAGACCTACAAACACTAACAAGTCACCAAAACAATGTACTGAACACTGACATGTTAGGTGCTGTGCTACGCACTTCGTACGCCCTGTCCTCCTATACTAAGAAAACCAAAGCTTAAAAATGCTAAGCAGCACACCTGGAAGCGGGTGGAGTGGGACTCAGCACAGGTCTTCCCAGTGCCAATGCTTGACCACATGCTATTCTGCTTTCAGGAATAATCCTAGACAGCTGATAACAGCACTCTAAAAAACTCTACAGATCTAAGTATTATCGCTTATGGATGGTGCAAAACTGAGGTTTCTACTGCTTAGTAGCTTAACAGCTACTTTTAAAGAGAAATTATTACCTTCCTCACTGGCACACTGCTAGAAGAGGGGACAGTCCTTTGGGGGGAGAATGCAAATGAGGTTCTTAGGACTGAACAGCAGAAGTCAGCTCTGCCTCTCCCGTCTCATGTCTCAGAGCCCGTGGAACCCTCTCCAATTAACGCTGCACAAGTCTGGTAGTTTGGGCAGAGAGCTCAACCGTGAGCTGATTAGTACCCAACTCTTGCCAAAGGCTCATTTAAGACATCTGATAGCAGAGAGCGATGGCTTAATGTGCACATTAACTAGCCATTCCACTAGGCTAAGTTTTAGCCATATACTAAATTGGATCAACACAATGCAACATTTGTCCCCCACAGTAATTCAGCTTCTTAGAGAACTCCTTCACACACTCAAGATTTATGCCCTCGGCTTTTATAGAGAGTAGATATAAGAAACATCCATTTAAACAATCATTTAGGGCCTTTGTAAGAGAACAGTCAAAAGCACTGTCCATTATGTATGTTATCCAACGCCCCTGAAATGAAAAAGCACATGATAAATTCAGTGCCAAGAAAAAGTTTGTCTTTCTCAAAGAGTTCATGTTTTCTTTCTTCAGAGAACTGCATAATCACATCTCTTTTTGTCTCAACTCTTCAAAACTTCAGAGGCAGATTCGGCAACTAATTTATCCCAACCACCTTGCAATATCTACTCTTAGAATTTTTTTACCCCATTTGATCTTGATTTTATTTTTATGTCTCCTGCTTTGTGCTTCATTTTGCAAGCAAACTTGAACCTTTTTCCCCTTCAAAGTAGGACAGACATCCTAAGTAAAAGAGGCTTTTTTTTCACCTTTTAAAAAAATCATCACGAACCTCCCCATGCTACAATCAGTCCTTGATTGCCAGGCCTGCTCACGATCCTGCCCCATGTCTTCCCAGTTAGAAGACTCCAAGCAGCTTTAGCCACGTATCCACCTCAGCACACTGAGGTCAAGCCAAGAAGGACAGGGACAGCCCAGTTCCTAGGCATCTCTGGAGGCAAGCTGATTCTCAAGGCTGGCGAAATTTCCACAGAGATGAAAATGCTGAGAACAGGACCATAATTCTCTCCAAACCACTCGAAAGATCTCTTATGAAATAAAGTATTGACCACTGTGGGTGAATCTATTTTCTGAAGATGGCTGTAGCATTTCCCACACTACACGCCCTTCTGCCCTCTGACTGCTGTCATTAAGGGAGTCTTTGGCTACGCCGTATGGGTAAGGCGGTCTCTTCCATCTCTTCAACCTGGGGTGGCCTCTGGATGGCTCTGACTAGTAGAATAGAGTAAAAATGACCACGTACTGGTCTTAGGCATTGATTTTAACTGGTCCAGCAACTTCTGTTTCCTGCCTCTTGGAAGGCAGATGCCATATAGGAATGTGACAACCCTGAAAGACTGTTCTGAGAGAACAGCAAGCCCAGAATCAGGATAAGGAGTTACCACTAAGAAAGCCACCTCAACGGGGATCCCCAGCCCTAGATGTCCCAGCTGTCACTATGTGCATTCAGATGAACCCAAGTGAGTCCTTCCCTAATTCCTGATCCGTAAGATTGTAAGCAAAATACAAAATAGTTGTTTTCAGGAAGGGTTAGGAGACAGCACCTGATTGGATTAACTATTAAGTGCACATAAAATTCTTAGCCCAGTGCCCGGCACACAGTAAGTTCGCAATAAATTATAATTACTACTGTTGCCCTGACATGTGACAAAACCGAATTTGATGTTATACGGAGATCCAGCTTTCTTAAGAATGCTTCTGTGACATTTTGTAGTCATTACACAATGTCATTACAACCCTGTGACATTACAACCCAAGATACACTTACAGTTGGCAAGCCACCTGCATTCCTGTTTCATTTTGTTTTCTTTCTGGTCACCTCTCTGCTACCTCATGGAGACCTCAGCTGAATCTGGCAGGGAATGCACATGCACATACATGCATGTTCCGTTTCTAAAGACAGCTGTTTAGGATCAGGACAGGCACCTCAGCTTCTGGGCAGAGAATGCAGTGTGGAGGTCCTGACTAAGGTCTGCTGAACTTATGCCCAATTCGTCTCCTGACAAGTGTACGAGCAGCTGCAGGGTGTGAGTCACAGGCACAGGGAAGAGGGAACAGATTTAAGGGGAAGACAGGGCAAGAGTACAGTTGTTTTTGTAACACCCTCCTGGTAGTTTGCTCATGTGCAAGTATCTCTGAATATTCTACAGCCCGAACATTACTGTTTGCGATACTCGTTTTCCTACGCACATATTTTAACATTACCGTGGTCCTGGTATATTTATCAATTTAACCAATATTTATTGAGTACCTGTCCACGCAAAGCTTTGGGGAAGGTTCGAGGTTCTGTGTACACGGCTTTCTCCAGTCAGGGAAAGGCACACTGACGACTTTGATGACAGTGGTGCTGGCACTCCACAGGAAAACAATGACAGGATCCTTAGGATAGTAACAGAGCCTTTTCCACAATTTAGTCTCTTTATTTCTCCTCCCTCTCTGGAGAACACAGCCACCAACAAATCCCTTCCAGTTAAAAGAACCCACTCCCTCCCCGAGCTCCTCTCCCAATGTCTGACAGTCCCTAAACCTCCCCCGAGGCATGCCGGGATCAATACATGAGGACTTCAAAGAAGCCCTCAAATTGGAGTGCAGGCAGCACTTAAAAAAAAAAATCCTCGAGCTGGGATTCAGAAGTTGGAGGAGGAGGGAAGAGCAGGGGGAGCCAGCACCGGGATTTGACAGCGCCACACAATGCACTGAGGATCAGAGCTGTGAGACAAATTCAGCTCCAGAGATGAAAAATCTTTCGGTGCTGACAACATCTGTTTTATTTTGAAGGTTGCTAAGGAGAGTTCTAGCTGGGCCAACATTGTTCCAGTTCAGCACTTCATAGTGAGTCTCTTGCACAAGGTTCAGATGGCAGGAACAAAAGCTCACCAGACAAACCTTCCTGCTTTTACTTTGCAGATATCAAAAGATCACTTTGCTAACAGGGATGACTAACAGCCTGCCTAGTCTCAAGCCCAACTGGACTGTCCCTTCTGCTTTTGCGGCTTACCCTCTTAGTACTCTTTTCCCTGCCCCCTCCATCCCCACTTGCCAAATCCCCATCTTTGCCAAATAAAGATTCATTAGGGACAAACAGACAGTGAATACACCAGTAACCCGACAGAACATTTTCATGCAGAAACAAGGAAAAGCTAAGTAGGAGCTGCATGTAATGACAGGAAGAAGTACACCATCAAAGGAGGAAACCATTTCCTAGCCTTTAATGATCTGTTTTACCCCCTAACAATCAAAGCGACACCAAACGCCTTATTAGGACCCTAAGCACTCAAGGACTAGTAGAGAGATGGTGCTCAAAACAAGGAAAAGCCCAAACAGTAGGCCCATCACATCTCTGTAACACTGTCAGTGGGAAGTGAGGCCCTCCACACCCCACTTGATCCCACCCCTCCTAAATTTACTCATGATTACAAGCCATTAACAGAACTTTGGAAAAGCGAGCACACATTTTTCCCAGTAGGCAAACATGTAGAAAAAAAGAGATGCAGAAAGCAAGAGCTCCTGCCAATGACCTTCACATACGTGACAAGGTCATGCCAGTGAGCTTCATACAGATGACACATTGCTCTGAAATGAGTGCGTCTGCCTCTCACTATTGGTATTGGGCCTGGCTGGGACAATGCCCGGGAAGAGCTCAGGGAAACAGCAAGGCCCCTACATATAACTGGCATCTGCAAATAAAATCATTTTGGGATTTTATGGCATTAGGTTAAAAAAAAACCACCGCATGCTGGCTGAAGGAATTCTCTTTCTGCCTTGGGCTTTGAAAAGCACCAGCTCCTGCCAAGAAGTACGCAGGAGTCTAGGGAAAGGAGAGGGAAGAGGGCAGTGCTCTCCCTCTAGCAAAGATCCATTTCAAAGAGCCATTAAGCAGGGCTTGGACCCCACAACTGTCAAGAAAAGGAAAATACATCCTCTCACATGTGGTACTGAGACCACTGAGGCCACATGATCCAAACACTGCCCCTGCCTGCAAGATTCTATTTTAGAGTCTCACCTCCAGCTTGGGATCTAGCTGAGCTAAAGTACATTTGTCCCGATACAGAGAATGTCTTAAATACTGCAGAATGCACAGCACCCAGACTCCTCCGGATGGCGCAAGGAGTGATTAAGCAGGAAGGCTAAGAGCCATTTTGCAAACCACTCACCTAGCCATGTCACACCCACTCTGGCTGGGGCAGACATGGCCTCTGCCACCTTGTGCCAGCTCCGGTTGTGTCCTGGTGTCCAGAGCGCCACGTGGCAGAAGTAGTAGCCTGCGTTTTCTTTGCTAACATCTCGAACCAGTAAGTGGTAGGAGCGTGTATCCACGTGACTCAGAGCGATGTGAGGTGAGCTGTGCACCAGGGAGTCACGGTCCAGCCGTGCCAACATGTGGCGGGCAGGCAAGGTGCTGTCAGGAGTCCTGCTGAAGTACCACGTCAGCTCAGGCCGGACGTCGTCCACTCGGTCTGTGGTGATGTTGCAGGGCAGGTCGAGCTCCTTCCCTTCAGCCACGGACACATTGTTGGCCACAGCTACTCGCAGAACTTGAAAATGGAGAACAAATACATCTAAGTACATACAGTGGATTATGTCTGTCCCTTCTGCCTCCATCTCCAACCCTGTCTCCCTTTAGATCATCTCCTTTGAAGTTCTCGTGTCTGGCATTAAAATGAGAAAACTTTGTATATTTGTGTAGGTGCCTGAGAAATGTTTTAATGAATAAATTTATAAAACATACTGCATTTCTTTTTATTTTAAAAAGCATGGTAGCAAACACTTACATACACTTACTCTATATGTCAGGCAGTGTTGTGCACGCTTTATAAATGCTAATCCTCAAGATAATCCTATTAGGTAGGGGATGCTATTATTCTCATTTTACTGATAAGGAAACTCAAGCAAAGAGAAGTTAAGTAACCTGCCCCAGGTCACACAGCTAATATGTGACCCAGCTGGGATGCAAATCTACAGCAGCTGCCTCTAGGAATTCTGCTCTTCACTGTTACACTCTAGTTTGATAAGAAGTCTACTGAACACCACAAAACTAACATACTCTTTCCACATGTAAGATAAAACTATGGTGATTTTATCCAAAAAGACAGCTTAGTTCTGAGAGGTGTGTAATATCAGCGTAGGGTTGGGGAATGAAAGGCAGGAGGTGACAATAAAACTATCTTCTGGACCAAAGCAAAAACTTCCTGCCCAGGGATGTAACTCAGTGGCAGATTTTTTGCATAGGGTGTGAGAGTCCTGGGTTCAAACCCCAGCACAATAACAAACAAACAAAAGAAAGAAAATGAAGAAAAAGGAAAATCCTAAACAGACAGGACAGCCAGGAAAGGAGAACCAGATAATTTTCCTTATGAGTCAATTTGTCAAAATATAATGTACTCAGAGTATCATTTATTTCATTAGACATGCCCACCTAAACTCAATCATGAAACAGTATCCTAAAACCAAAACACAGGGACTTTTGGGTTATCTGTGTACTGCCCTCTCTCATTAGTGTGGGTAATTAAAAAGAAGATTATATTTAGATAAAGCACCAGAGTATTTGGTGTCATGGACTCAAGGCAAATCTAGTTTCAGTATCCCTGTCAAAGCTTCATATGTGAAAACATTTTACTCTACTCAGTGGGTTTTTAAAAATGAAACTGAACATCTGTAATCTGAGTAGAAAAACATACAACTTACAGTAATGCTCTGGGAACAACTACTAAGGTAATATATAGCCAGCATCTTGTAGGGGATTTAAGAGGAGGCACAGCAAGCAAGTCAGCCGGCATCAATTCCTGTCCCCGGGAAGCTCTAGAGGACAAAGGGCGAGATCCCACCCCAAAGCCCAGGTCCTTGGTGTCCGTCCCTTCCATATGAATTATTTCCAAAACCAAACAATATTTCAATCAGGTATTTCAAGCCAAGTTCAACATCCACCTTGACAGACAAGAGAAAGTGAGGTGGGCACAGAGTTAGGAAAAGGAATTTGAAAGTCCAGTTTCACCCTCCACCCACCTTCCAAATGCTTTCCCCCCGCTACCTCTTTAAAGGGTCCAAAATCATGTGAGGGTATTTTTTGAGAGGACTCACGGATTCTGCCACCCCAAGCCCACTCCTAAGGCTGAATTACATTGCCTATAATGCTCTGGTCACAGACCCTGAAATCTGCTGGAACTGTGCCTGTCAGGCCATCCGCTACTGGAGATAAAAGATGACGTAGGAGGATATCAAGTCTGCGAAGAAACGTCCACCATGCAGCTGTGGACTGTATACAGCATGAAAATGGATTCTCAGTGTCTTCGTTCCTTTTCTTGTTGCTGAGACAAAATACCCGACGCCAAAGTTAAAGGGAGAAAGGTTTATGTAGTTCACAATTTGTAGAGGTTTCAGTCCATAATCGGCTGGCTCCAGGCAGGGTTGCACAAGGCAGAGTTCATGACAGACAAAAGACAGCAAAGCAACAAAGGGTCTTAACAGCGCCTTTCTGCCCCTTTTATTTTATTCAGGCTACTTAGGGTGGGTAGCACTCACACCCTTAATCCTAGTGCCCTTGAGCCAAGCACTGCACCATGAATCAATTCCAGTGTCACATACTCTGGATCCAGCCACCTCTGAAAAAGCTGTACCTGTGACCACAGGAGGCTTTGGGGGGACATTTAGATGAAAGCCAAAGCACTTAGGTTCTGGAAATATTGCCAGGAATGTCTATTCAACTGTGTAACACACTACGTAATTTTCTTTGTACAAGTGGCTGAATATCTTGTCACTTCACTAACCACAGGCCTCAAACATTCTGGATTTGGGGGCTTACCACTGGAAGACAGCATGGAGCAGGGTGAGGGGAAAAACAGTCCCAGTGTTAGGGTTGCTAATGTAAGAAAGGACCCAGACAAAGCCTGTAGTAATGCAGACTTTCTCCCACATAATACACTTGAATCCATAAATTACACAGCAAGATTTGTATCCAGCACTCCTGGTAAGAAGGGGGCGGCATACTACCACACAGGCAACACAGCTTTGTTATCCCAGTGGTTCTGTATCATTTATAACAGGGCAACCAAGGTTGATAAGCAGCTACGGGGAGTGTAGGTGTAGATAAGAAAAGAATGACCAGAACTCGAGTGTGGTTCTCCACCTGGAGTCACCAAAGAGAATTTCGAGGCCTTGTGAACACAGGTGGGAAAAAAAATTCCATCTTTATTTTTATTAACCTTCCCCAAAATACAGCATCTCCTTTCACTGTGAAAGAATAGTATTACCTTTCTTGGGGTTTAACCCTGAAACATCATTTACATTCATTACTGCCCAGAAATTACAGTAGTTGTTAGGCCTGCCATTATATCTTATTATTAATGTGTTAATAAAGTATAATATTACTACAAAACAAATTTGTCTTAAAATATGTTGATAATTACTTCAATATAATTGTTTCCCTTTGTCATCTCATGTATTGTACTTTATGAATTGAAACATATTAATTCTGACAAACAACCTACAGGCTGCAAAGGAACATCAAAGAGACCAATAGCATAGAAAAGATTGTGAATCCTCAGTCTCAAGCAAGAGGTAGACACTATTACCTGCCTAATAGGCCCAGAGCGCTCCAGTCTTATAACTAGATATTACTATGGGGTTTGAAATAGAAAAAAACCTTTACAATTGAAATTTCTACATAAAATGGTTAATTTACTGCGAAATTGGAACTCTTAACCTTCCTGCCTCATTAAAATAGCTGTTTGATCAGCAAGCTGAATTGCTGGTGAGTTCCTCGGGTATGTGTATTCTAGACAGATCTCTTCTGCTCAGGTGCTCCCTTCTGCGTGCATCTGAAAAGTGACTTTTACAGCCAGTGGAGCCAACACTGAGCATGACGGACAGCTCCTCTTCTCCACAAAGTCACTCGCGAAGCTCAGGCCTGCTTTTCACACTTGCGGCTACCAAGTCTAGCTCCAACATGATGGTTTAAATGCAAAGGTACATGCTCAGGACAATGCAGCTTGTGGGGACAAAACCCTTTCGGTGCTCGTTGTTTCCTGCTTTGCTTCCCATCTGAGGAACAAAGTGCTTACACACTCATACTCCTGCTCAGGAAATGAGTCCGGCCAAGGCCTTTCCCACTTAAAAAACAAGAGGCAAGGGGCTGGGGATTTAGCTCAGCGGCACAGCGCCTGTCTGGCAAGTGCAAGGTTGTGAGTTCGATTCCCAGCACCAGAGAAAAAAACGAAACAAAACAAAAAACCAAGAGGCAACAGTAATGACAATGGACTCTGGGAAGATGTTAGACACTCAGAAAACCAAGTACATCTGTCCATCCCCAGCAATGACATTACCTTCCGACGGTCTCTTTACTCTGTCTCTGCTAACGCGGTCAGCTGCACAGGGTCTGAGGAGTCGCAAGTACCCGACCCCAGAGCCCCTGGGCCAGTGAGTTCTCCACTGCTGCTGTAGAACAGCAAGCCAACAGTGGCTTTTCATATTTGTTTTTCACCTATTTTTGTGTGTTTTCTACCATGTGTTTTTATTTTCTTAATTACTTTTGTAGTTGGAGGGGAGGGTTCAAAAAAGGCAGACTAACAGATGGTAAGACAAAAGACTTCTTGCACAGAGCCAGGGCACATGCTCCTCAGGTACATATGCCATGAGATGCTGTAACTGGGCATGGTGGCACACGCCTGTAATCCCAGCACTTGGGAGGCTGAGGCAGGAGGATCGTTGTAAGTTTGAGACCAGCCTGGGATACAAAGTGAGCTCAAGGCCAGCCAGAACTGCATAGCGAGACCCTGTCTCAAAAAGACAAAAAAAAAAAAAAGAGAGAGAAAGAGATGCTATAGAAGACTGAGCCCTCAGGAGCGCCTCCTGAAGGGGTGGTGTGCCCGAGGGAACCCCAGCACAAGCCTAGAAGATGCAAGTTAGCCCAGAGGTTTGCGGTGAGCCACATATGCATTCCAAAAGTTGTGGGGAAAGGCAGATCCATGGACTCAGGAAGCACCGAACACAATAAAGCTAAGAGCCAGGCACAGTGGTGCACACCTACAACATAATCCCAGCACTGGGGCTGGGGATTTAGCTCAGCGGCACAGCGTCTGCCTGGCAAGCTCGAGGTAGTGAGTTCGATTCCTGGTACCGGAAAAAAAGAACCATAAAAATAAATAAATAAATAAATACATAATCCCAGCACTCTGAGAGGTGGCGGCGGAGCTTGAGCCCACCTTGTCTAAAAATAAAAAAAAAATAAAAAGGACTGAGGATGTAGCTCAGTGTGAAGTCCCTGGATTCACTGTCAATACCACAAAATAAATAAATATATAAATACATAAATATATAAATAAATAAGTAAGTAAAATAAACAAACAACTAAGGCAGCAGGTGTGGGCAGATCCTGAAACTGCCCCTGGGCACTAAGCAGGTCATTGGTCCCACAAGGCCTGCTGTTCTCCACCTCTAAGAGACAGAACTGCCTTTCTATAATGTGTGTGCACAGCAGCTTGGGTCCAAGTTGAGGTAAATGCAGATGCCACACAAAACTACAGACACACAGCCCAAACAGAGGCGCCACCCCACACTCTCACCCTGCCCTCTCCCTCCACCTCAAGGGAACCTCCCGGGTGAGACAATCGATCTTGTCACAAAAGGTGGGGCTCCCTCGCCTGGATCTTTACACCGCCACCGTCACAGCGTAGGCCTCCCTCTGCAAGACATCGATTCCGGAAGCTCACCTGTTGGCTGGATCACCACGGTGGCGACTTCCACGGCCTTTTCTTGGATCTCTTGCCAGTAGCCCTGCTCTGCGATCCACTCGCTCACCACGCACCTGTAGGAGCCCTGGTCCGCGGACAGCGCGTGGGCCACAGAGAGGCGGAAGGCGTCGCTGCCCGCCGTGTCCAGGCGCACTTCCCCGCTGTGGTAGCGCTGCTCGTAGCCGGGGCCCGGGCGGAACCTGCCCTCGTGGGTGAGGGCGAGCACGGCCCTGCGTGCGGGCCCGCGGTGCAGCTCCCACAGCAGCGCCAGGTGCGTGTGCAGCGGCGAGTTGGTGGAGGCGGCGCAGCGCACCTCGAAGGGCTCTCCCTCCCGCAGGCTCAGGCTGGGCGGCGGCCGCGCGCTGGGGCCCACGTGCAGGGCGTCGGCCAGCACTGCGGGGGACAGAGAGGACGTCAGTCTGCAGCCTCCTCAGGGGGATCCCACAGGGCGAGGGCAGGCCACGCCCACAGCTGTGCCCCCAGACAGTTCTCTCCCTCCCTTCCCTGTTCTGATGCCCACAGGGGCGCGTCTTCCCATTTTGTCTCATCTACAGTCTCAAATGGCTCTTCCAACTTAAGAAACAAAGAAAGAAAGAAGAAAGAAAGGTAAAAGAGAAGGAAAGACAGAAAGAAGGAAGGAGGGAAGGAAGGAAGGAAGGAAGGAA
The DNA here is from genome assembly GCF_000276665.1 of Chinchilla lanigera. Taxonomy (NCBI): domain Eukaryota; kingdom Metazoa; phylum Chordata; class Mammalia; order Rodentia; family Chinchillidae; genus Chinchilla; species Chinchilla lanigera. Next base: position 20,051,278 of record NW_004955435.1, on the reverse strand, counting down.
GGAAGGAAGGAAGGAAGGAAGGAAGGAAGGAAGGAAGGAAAAGAGAGACAAAGAAAAAAATGTATGAAGGAAAGAAAAGAGAAGAGCAGGTGAGGAAGAGAAGGAGGAGAAAAGGCATTAATAAAACCCCGGCTAGAATGAGGTGTAGTGAATGAAAACTCCCTTTGGGAGTTGAGTTCCCCGAAAGGGGGAGACAACCGGACCTTCCTCGTGGAGTCGCTCTGAGAGTTCCAGAAGATAAAGAGCATCAGGAGAAAACGACCGTCAGACACACCTCTGCCCCCCTGCAGGGCTAGCACAGAGAGCCTGAGCCTGCAGGTGAGGCAGCCTTCTAAGAGTTTATCTAAAGCCGCATGATTTGCTGGGGGCAAAGGATGGCTTGAGCTGCCTGTGACTCCTGACCTGGGCACTGCCCTGCGAACAAGCCGGGTGAGTGGCGGGCAGCAGTGAGGTGGGGCCTGGGCAGCAGGAGGGGAAGGCTTGGCTGTGCACTCCGAGGGCCTGCTGGAGGAAGCACCTTCACAGAGCCTACAAGAGGGCACCAGCGCTCCAGGAAGCACCAGCGCGTGCTACTTAGGAAGAGGTGTGATGAGCACAAGGTGCTGGCACTCTGGTAACCAGACAGGGCCTTCTACCAAGCAGCGGAGAACAAACCACCAGGCTTATCTATGAGCTGGATAAAAGGATTCTCAAGCAGCCCTACTCATCATCTCTGGGTTTTTCTCAACTCCTCATTCAGAAACTAATTCAGTGTCCCGGGAGAAGGGATTCCTGACAACTGCTACACCCCAAAGATCTGTCCTTCCTGTGGAATGAGTATGATGACCTTCAATCTGTAGGTCTGGCTAACATGACTCGGTTTCTCAAGGCCAGTTCATCTCTCGGGGCATGGACAAACAGTTTCAAGACCCATGAAGCTAAGACCAGACAGACCCTGGGCCAACCGCAGCAGCTGCCAGAGGCTCGACCTGGGCAGCCAGCCAGTGTCTCATGGTCAACTATCTGCTTTCCTGAGCCAAGAAAACCCTCCCCTGCTTCTCCTGCCTCCCTCTCAGCCCTGAAGAAGAGAATCACAGGGGAGACAAGTGTGCATCTGCCCCAGTGGAGGGTGATAGCTTGCATTATTTAACTCCATAGGAAGAATGTCTTTTTGGGTATTTTTTCTAAAAAACACCTCCCAGATTTTCTACAGGAGGATGTAAGAGGTAAGGTGTGATGTGTGGTGGAATGCTGTTTTATCCTTTATGAATCTCTAGTGAGGAACAGTATCTGAGATACGGTAGGTTCTACCAAAACATTTCAGTAGCAATGAATGCCTGGATCAACCCTCTCTTTTTATAACTTCTTAAATATTTTCTACTTTCCTGACAATTACATTTCTACTCAATATAAATCATTTTGGGAACAAAGCAGAGCACAAATAAATATATAATTAAGAACAATAACAACAATAATAATGTTTTTATTATGTTAGCCTCAAATGGCTCAATTACTAATTAGCTGTATGATTTTGGGCAAGTAATTAACCTATGCTCTTCCATTTCTACATGTGTAAATTAGGCAAATATTCTGCCCTATCTTCTTCACTGGCTTCACAGAACTGAATGTATTAGTTAGTCTAAAAGGATCACGGAAAAATAATACTCTCAGAGACTACGACAGGAAGATCTTAAGTTCAAGCCCAGCCTAGGGAACTCACAGAGATCCTGTCTAAAAAAAACAAAAAAAAAAAAATTAAAAAGGCTAGAGATGTAGCTCAGTGAAAAGGCCCTGAACTCAACCCCCAGTAACACACACACACACACACCAACAACAAAAATAAAACCTAAGACATTTCAGGTACGTAAGATTTGCATGGCCAGGCCAATAAACTAGCAGTGACCATACTGTTCTTTCTCTACACAGAACACGTATTACTTCCGGTACAAGTATGTACTTGAACCATGAAGTTCACAAATAGAGATGAAACTTATAATACTGCTATTCCCATAAATCTGATCATCATTGTCATGCACATCACCTTCCTGTCACGGTCCCCTGAAAGCTTACTACAGCACGGCACTAAGGCCTGGTTCATGGTAACTCACCCGGCCTTACACTTCAAAGGTAGGTACTCTCGCACAGAGGAGGAAGACCGGCATGTACTACGCTCATGGCCAAATGGCTGCCAAGTGGCAGAGCCAGAAACTGGACTGAGTGGGGCGTCCCCTTAATCACGTAAGGCACTACTACTCTGCTGGACAGGGGGCTAGGATAGAGACCCACATAGAGGGATAGAGACCCACATAGAGGGATAGAGACCCACATAGAGACATAGAGACCCACAGCCAACTGGCAGAGGAAGGTATGGCCTAGCACGACGACCCCATGTGAGGACAGTACCTTTAACCTGCACTGTGTCCTCGTAGTTGCCCTGGACAGTGGCGTCTGTGCTGGGGGTTGAACACTTGTAGTGGCCTTGGTCCGAGGACTGCACATTCTTTATGTGCAGCTCCACAGCATCGTTGGCAGTTCGCCTTAACAGGATTTCGCCCCTCTGCAGCCGTTCCTGGTACAGCTGGGCCGGGAAGCTCGCCTCCCAGGTGCTCGCAAGCTCCACGAAGCTGCTCCCCGAAGAGGAGAAGCTCCAGTCAAAGTTCTGTTCGCTGGGGCCATCGTAGTCGCTGACATTGCAGGGGATGACCAGCTCAGTGCCTACCACTCGGACAAGGGTTCCCGCAGGGACTCTCACCACACGCCCACGACAAAGAGCTGCAACGACAGGAGATGAAAGGCAGGTCTTTAATCACAGAAGATGCGCACAGTATAACTGGGAAATCCAAGGATGCTCCTGGTCACGGGCCAGGGAACAAATACAACTTCCAGGCTGCTGCGGAAAATGGGTCTCTGCAGAAGGAGGCCAAAGTGTCCCCAGCATCATGAGCAGGAAATACCACCCTGGAACAAGCACCTCTTGCACAACCAGTTTCCTGAGATTGACAGGGAGGAAGATAAAGTTTTAAAAGTAGGCTAGGGATGGGGATATAGCTCAGTGGCACAAGAGCCTGCCTGGCAAGTGCGAGGTCCTGAGTTCGATTCCCAGTACCCCCCCAAAAAAAGTAAGCTAACCAAAACCCTGAAAAGCTTCAACCCTCTCGTTACTATTTAACATACCATTATCCCTCGGTGTGTTTTGTTGTTTTTTTTTTCCAGTATCGGGAATCGAACTCACGACCTCGCCACTGAGCTAAATCCCCAGCCCTATCCCTCAGTGTGATGTAGAAGTATTTTAGGTTCTGTGTGGAAAAAAAAGGACACAGCTAATTAAGTATTTACATTTCTGCCCACCCTACATCAACCCTCATCCCTTAGGGACCATTCCTTGGGGCTCCCGAGACCTGCTTTACAATGATGGATGCCAATTTTTAAATCCTAGAGTGGCCTGCTGATAAAATGATTTAACTCCTGTTATCTGACACTGACTATAAATTAATTTTAAAATATGATGATTCTACCAAGTATTAATTTTCTATTTTCTGGCTCATTTCCTTCTCTCTACTCTTCACCCTGATCTAAATTGAGAATGAGGATGGGAAGTGCAAAGGGAGGGAGCCCGGCTGGTTGCTGGCATTGCCGAGAATGGCTTGCCGCTGAGGCCAGACCTGTGGGCAAAGCCACGGGCTAACCGGTGTCCCCGTCCTTAGGAGTAGGTAACCCATGCAAACCTGGCACCTGTGAGTCCTTTCAGAAGGCCGCCTTGCCATGGACTTCAGCCCAACTTTGTAGAGCGTTTACTGCCGTTTTTAGCATTTGAATCCAGACTGAAAAACCATGTGCGGCTCCTTGACCTTCTGTGAACAGGCATCGCAGTAAGACACCCGGGGGGGAAAGCACGGCTCTCAAGCCAAAGAGAACAGGTCTACATCTCTTTCAGCTCTGGCTTCCTCAATTATAAAACAGGGCAAGATGGTGTCATTGAGGTCATGAAACACAATGCTCAGCTGCGCGTCTACCACATAACTGGGGCTCAATAAATTGAGAACTTTAATTATGTACCATCAATGTTGTGTTTTTATTATTTGCTATGGGTTGAGTTGTACACTGCACCCAACATTTGCATGTTGAAGTCCCGGCTTCCAGTAGGGCAGAATGTGACCCTCTCTGGGAACAGGGTCATTGTAGATGTGATTAGTGACGCTGTGATGAGGTCACCCTGGAGGGGGTGGGCCTTAACTCAGTTGACTGGTACACCCTTAAAAAGGGATAAACCTGGACACAAACACATACATCACAGGAACACCATGTGACAACAAAGGCAGAGATCAGGGTGAAACACTCAGAAGCCACGGAAAGCAACAATTGCCAGCAAGACACTAGACACCAGGGAGAGGCATGCGCCAGATTCTCCCTCAGGGGCCTCAGAAGGAACCCACTCTGCCAGCTGAGCTTGGACTTCAGCTGTCAGAACTGTGAGAGGAGTTCTGTGACTTAAGCCACGAGGTCTATGCACTTTCTTGCGGCGGTCCTAGCAAACTGATACACCACTGCTGCTGCTTTTCGCTGGTTTAAACTCTGGGCTGCCGTCCATTAGTGGGCTGTGAAAGGACCTTACAGTGGTTGCGCTTTTTAAAATGGAATTTTAAATGAACAGAAATGATCAGAGCACACTGCATTCAGTGAGGAGTAAATACTGTTTTATTATACACTATTTTGTTAAGTAAACAAAGGCAGGTGGCTACTAGATTACGATGAAAACAAAGCATCTAAATTTGGGTCAAGGTTAAAAAGAAAAGTTGATGGAACTTTTTAAAAGCTATCTCTTATTTTCCCCATCCATCATTTCCTTTGACAAGGGAAAAAGAAAGTAATTATGTAAGGGAAACAGTGATGTGCGACAGCATGCACTCTGAGCTGAGTGTGACCGCTCTCCCTCAGCTGGGGGGGGTCGAGACTGAACTTGTGTTCTAAGAAAGGCAGCTAAACGCTAAAACACATCCCTCTCCTCAAAATACAGAGTACAGCTAGGGATGTAGCTCAGTGGTAGAGTGCTCATCTGGCATGTACAAAGCCCTGAGTTCTATCCCCATCACTGCAAAAAATTAATTGCATAAAGTATTGCTGAGCATGGTGTTGCATGCCTGTAGGCCCAGCTCTTCAGAAGGCTGAGTCAGGAGGATCACTTGAGCCCAAGAGTTCAAAGTCAGCCTGGGCAACATAGTGAGACACTATCACTCAAAAAAAATTAAAGTTGGTAACTCAGAATGGGTCACATATCTTCCAGCAAAGAATGGTAGAATCAACGCCTTTCTTTCTAGGTACCCAGGGAGGAAAGCTCTGACATCAAGGAGATACCAGTCATACTGGTCACGCCCTGCTCTAGGTTGACCTCATCACAGTACCCAATTCAGTGACTGCAGGGTGCCACTGTGACTCCACACCTACTACTTCCCACAGGAGACCCACAGCAAGAGCCCAAGGTTCCTCCACTGTCCTCAGGGGGGCGCACTCTACACCTCTGAGCCTGGGGTAGGCTCTGGGGATAAGACCAGGCTAAGAAGAGGTAAGTCAGAATTCTGTTTGCTCAGAAGCTGCATATAGGCAGCACTAAATCTGAAGAGACCCAGACAGACACTGGGACCACAGAGGTGAAGAAAACACTCCCCAGTGACCTGATGGCAGCATCCAAGATGCTGGATCCTGCCATACCTTCTAGGCCATGTCCCCTGCACTCATGCCTACAGGTCTTCCTTTCCCTGGATGCAGTTCCTTGCAATTCCACTCACCTCCACTTATGCTTCAAACTAATTTCTGTCATGGCAACTCAAAGAGTGTTGAAATAATACATATTTCCACCCAGCAGTGGCCAACTCTCTGAAGCCACCATCACCACAGCTCATAAAGAAAATGAGTGGTTGTCCTCAAGAGGAACTGCCCTAAGAGGCCCCATGGGCCATGCCCTGGATGCAAAGGAGACCACTGGAGATCGGTCTGCCCTCTGAGGTGGAGGGCCCAGAGCTCAGACCCATGCTACCAGTTACTCCAACAGGAATGAGAGGGCTTGGGGCATGGTCTGCCTTCTCCCTCTGGCCAGACCGTCATCTCCATCAAGGAGTCCTGGGTAATCATGACTATGGAGGAACAAGAAAACAGCCTGTTGCTAGTCACAGGTGCAAGTCTCTCGGTCCTTCTTTTCAATCCTGGCCTTCCTTCCAGCCATCATACCTCAGTGAAAGGAGTCACTGGTGAGGAGGTAATATGCTATTTTTGACAACCCTTAGGCTGTAACTACTTAATAGGTCCTTCTTGCATATCTCTGTCTTCCTGAGAAACCACTTTCAAGATACCACCACGTATTACAGCAGCCATTGATATTTTCCTACTAATCTATCCATAACTGTGTTAAGTTTGTAGTGTTCCTATCCTATTTCATAATGTATGTTTATTATTATGTGTTTCCTACAACAACCATTGAGAATAGTTAATGATTTTTCAATAGGTCACTTATGTATAGCTCTATTTATTTTCTTTAGAAGCCACTTTGAAGATACCAAAGTATAGCGCAACAACTCTTGATAATCTCCTACCTCTTTTGTCTCTAACTCACTATTATTTGTCTATTTGTTTTCCTGAGAAACTATTTTGTAGATAATAATATGTAAAACGATAACCATTGATAATTTCCTACCATTTTGTCTGTAATTTGCTAAGTCCCCCCTATTATTATGTTATCCTTCTTTTATTCTTTAAAATAAAAAAAAAAATGAGTGGTTGTATTTTTACATTCAATTTTAAAGACCATGAGAAATTCTGAATCTCTAGTGAGTCCTTTCAGAAGAAAGCATAGCAAGTTGCCCTCAGAGGCAACTCAGCGTGGTGCCCAGGTCTCCTCATTTACGAAATGAAGGCCATGTCGCTACACCCCCTGTGAGCTGTGGGAGGATTAAATGGGCCAATGCTTTTGTAGTATGGTGACGGTGCCCAGCATGTGGCAAGGGTTTGTGGTCATCTGCTAGGTGGCCACCTTGAGAATACACTTTGCACTAATCTTTCACCTTGCTTCCTTGGCAAGGCTTACAAGGTAATTTCCAAATGTGTAAGTCTTTTCTATTCCTATCAGTTGTCAAGAAGTTGGCTCGCAGGGCATTCAGGGATGAGCCTGTTCATCCTGTGAGATTGCTACCCTATTCCTAGTGACTGGAGCTTTGGAAACGAATCCAGCTCCTTGTCTCACTTCTCAGTCCTTCTTCTGTGTGGTTTCCAAAATCATCTTTTTAACATAACAACCCTATGTCATGCGGCTGATCATGTATCTTCAATGGCTGCTTTTCACTGACAGGATCAAACTGACCGAAGCCCACCATCCTTCTCACCTGCTACTCAATGCGAAGTGATTTAAAAACTTACCCTATCTCACTCTGCCCCCCACCAGTCACTCCATTTTATACAGACAAATGCCAAAATCTTCACGAGGCCTCACGAGGCCTGGCTCTGCTTCTCCAAGCCCACATCCGGTCCTCTCCCTTTATGTAGCTATGCTTTCTTTCCAGGTTTTCTTGAGTAAGTCAGATCCACGTGAACCTCAAAGACTGTTACAGTTTGTGTCTAGATGTCCCCTCAAAGCCTCATGTAGTATTAGATGGGGCTTCCTCAGAGGTGGTCAAATCTAAAGTTTGTGACTGGGCTGGGGATGTAGCTCAACAGCACAGTGCCTGCCTGGCAAGTGCAAGGTCCTGAGTTCAATTCCCGATAACCGCCCCCAAAATAAACTATGTGACTGATTCACGATGCAGTGCTGGGACTGAATGTGCTGGGATTAAGGGTGAGTGGTTGCTGGATCAGTCCACAGATTTGCTTGACACTGCCCTAATCTCAGCAGACTGAATACAATAGAAGGGACAGAATGAGGCTCTCACCCCTTATCACTTTTGCTGTCTTCTGCTGCCATGAACAGTTGTCCCTCAGCCTTGTGTCACCCTGCCTTGGAGCCAGCTGATTATGGACTGAAACCTCTACAAACTGTGAGCTAAATAAACCTTTCTCCCTTTAACTTTGGGTGTCAGGTATTTTGTCTCAGCAATGAGAGAGAGGTAACTAGAATAGGCTCTTTGCACATTTCTTCAGCCCAAAGCATTCCCTGATATTCATTCTGCTGGCTCCTTTGCCAGCTTCAGACCTTTATTCCAGTGCTGCTTTCTTAGTGGGGTCTTGCTGGCCGCCCTAAAATGGCACCTGCCTACTCCATACTGTTCCTGTTGCTTATCACTAATATACTCTATGTACACGTACTTACTGTTGTATATGATCTGTTTCTTCCCACTAGAATGTAAGTTCCATATGAGCAGCGATCTTCATATCTTTGTATGTTTTGTTCACCTTTGAATGCTGAGGTCTTTTTTTTTTTTGAGGCAGGGTCTCCCTGTGTAGTTCAGACTATTCTTAAATTCAAGAAGTAGTCCAGGCTGGCCTTGAGTTCAGCAATCCTCCGACCTAGTGAAATGCTAGTGTCTTGAACAGGACCTAATACACAGTAATTTTTCAATAACTATTTGCCAAATGAATGAATAACAAATGACCTTCGCTCTCTGGAAATGTCACGCTCTCTGGTACGTAATGGCCCCTGCTTCTATGCCTCCTTCACCTAGAATACTTTCCCAATAATCCTCTAGCAAGAGGCAGCGCCAGTCCCAGCACCTCAAGGAAGCCTTCCCCAGCTCCTGGGATCACTCATGTACTCACTCCCTCCTCCACGTTCCAACTCAACCTGCCAAAGTGCCTTTGACAATGGCTATGTTACAGTGCCACAGGGAAAAATAAAGCAGATATGAACAGTTGCTTGAAAGATCATATTCTAATCTGAAAAGACATAAACCTGAGCAATGTCTTGCATGCGGAACTGGGATATCCCCGCAGCCATGCAAATTGAGATTTTACATTTTGTAACAGAATTTCAACTTGCCATCAGCAATCTGGTATTTAGTACAAATTTCCTTTAATATTGTTAAATAACAGCAAATGATACTTAAAAATAAATATAACTTGTAAAAAATAAAGCATATGGCTCTTCTCAAATCAAAAAGAAGATCTACATATTGCCAATTTTGTCAAAATCTTTTGTAAAGCTCATAACTAAGGAAAAGGGAAAGGAAAAATTTCCTCTAATTTTTCAAGTTCTGCCAGTGTTTCAGATTAAGAATTCCAAACACTTCTGAACGTGAACTGTGCGGTTCCTAACGAAAATGTCTTTAATCTGGGTATGGTGGTGTATGCCTATAACTGAAGCACTCTCTTCAGTATCCAATACTGGAAAAATAAAAGTCTTTAATATGTTAAAATTTAACATTATAGCTTCATTTCTTTTCAAGGGTCAACATAAAAACTTTAACATGAAAATCTTTTCTTTATCAGCTTTAAAAGTACTACTGAACCTATCTCATAAAATTTCATTAAAATTTACTGCCTAAAGAAATACCTGATGGACAACTGTGAATTCTTTCCCTCATAAAACAAGAACTACATCGGTATCTCTCACCACTCAGGTGTCAAATCAGTAGTCATCTCAATTACTAAGTGGCCTGGTCTCAAGTTGCAGCGCCTCAATTAGACTGGACCCTCTTATACAAGTCTCAGAACTTTCCAACATCCATTCCTATTACTGGCTCATTTTCTTTAAATTTAAGTTTAGTGGTACAGCGTAGGTATACATAATGACCACATTCACTGTAGGGAATTTGTCTCTGCACATGATATATCTTGATTCTTCTTTTTTTCCCCATTCCCCTCCCCTCCTATCAAGCCCCCTTTCCCTCCCCATTCACAGAACTCGGCCTTCATTTTATCCTTCTTTTCTCGTTTTTTAATTTCCCTTCCTTCCGTTCCCCCTCCCTCCCCTCCTCAGTTTTCTTCTCTTTTTGAACAGTTTCTTCCTATTTGGGGGAAGAAACTGTTCACAATATGTATTGTACATTTTTGTTCTTATTTACATTTTCAGTCTCTCACACCAGAGAGATAATATGATATTACACGTGTGTCTGATTCATTTCACTTCTGATTATGGTCTCAAGGTCCATCTATTTAGCTATCAATGTATCAATTTCATCTTTCTTTACGGCTGAGTAATACTCCATTATATAAAAACACTACTTTTTTTTTATTCATTCATTGACTGACGGGCATTTGGGCTGCTTCCAAGAGTTAGCTATTACAAACTAGTACTGACAAAAAAAAAAAGCAAAACAAAACAAAAAAAAAACAGACCTGAGGATCAATAGAACTGACTAGAAGATACAGAAACAAATCCCAACATACTCAGGCACCTGACTTTTGACAAAGGGGCCAAACATCTTCACTGGAAGAAGGATAGCCTCTTTAATAAGTGGTGCTGGAAAAACTGGCTTTCCACATGTCAAAGACTAAAACTAGACCCATGTCTCTCACCATGCACTAAACTAAAGTCAAAATGAATGAAAGACCTAAATATTTAAACAGAAACACTAAATCTGCTGGAAGACAGAATAGGGCGCATTCTGGAAGACAAAGACTTTATGAACAAAATCCCGATCACACAAGAATCAACAAATGGGACCTCACTTTATATAAAAGCTTTTGCACAGCAAAAGAAACAACCAACAGAGTGAAGAGACAACCCACAGTATGGGGAAAAAAATTATGCCAGCTGTTCTCCAGACAAAGGACTACTATCTAGAACATATAAAGAAATGAAAAAAATCAGACTCTCCAAATTCAAAGACTCAATCCAAAAACAGGCATCTGAGATGAACAGTACAAACAGCAAATAAATATATGAAAAAATGTTCAACATCACTGGTCATTTGGGAAACGCAAATTAAAACAATGTAAGATTCCATCTCACTCCAGAAAGAATGGCTATCCTCAAGAAAAAATTAATAACAAATGCTGGCAGGACTGTGGGGGAAAAGGAACCTTTCTCCACTGGTGGTATAGGCTAGTTTTTGAGGAATCTCCACACTGTGGAAATCAGTGTGGAGATTCCTCAAAAAACTAGGATTAATGGTCTCATTTGACCCTTCTGGGTATCCTCCCAGAAGAATTAAAAGCATCATACCACAGGGTTATACGCACACCCACGTTTATAGTAGCACAATCTGTAATAGCTAAATCCTATTACCTTCTAATTCTCATGTATTTTTTTTTGCCTAAGCCTACAAAAACCAAATTAAAACAAACATCTAGCATACTTCTCATTGCTAACTCCATCCCTTTTTACTCTATCCCAACTTCCAAGCCTCCTTACTGCCAATAAACGTAACATACATGTTTCCTTTTACCTTGGTTTCAAGAAAAATCAATACTAAATACAATGTTCAGTTATGACAATCATTCATAGTTTAAATTTCCAATTATTACCTTCCCTTATACTTTCTTCTACCTTCCCTGCTGCCCTTGTACTTCTGATTTTTCACCTTAAGGTTTTCATCGCGTGTGTACTCCATTGTATCTTGCCTCCAGAGGGGAGTAAGTGGGCATGAATTTCAAAAGACCAATAACTGAGATTTCTTCTTGCAGATTTTTGCTTTTTGCCATGATAAAAGGAGCTTGTGTCAAGCCAACTTCCCCTTGGAGACCAACTACAGAGGCAGATAAAATACAGGAAGAAGTTAATTGGATGCATTGGTGAAAAATCAAGTTAGTCAGTAAAACTCGGATGGTGAGTACCTTGTGCAGTGAGTTCTGTAAGATGAGCAAATGCTCCTAATAAATTTTAACTTAATAAATGAGTGATGTCTTGGAATACATGACACGGAAGATCGCATGATCATAACTGAGGCAATGGTTCCCCCCACCTCTGCAGGATTTCGGGTGAGTGTCTCCCAACAGCAAGAGGTTGTGGAGGAGTTCTTGTCTGCAGAGAAGGAAGAAAACAAGGCAGAGGAATTCCTCACTTCCAATGAGATTAGGGAGATGTGTAAAATGTGGGAAAGAGTACAAAATGTTTTAGAAAAGCACTTGAATAGGGCTGTAGCATTGTAAGTGATAAAACTGTATAACAACAATGAAATGCTACATTTCATAAAATCCTCAAAAGGAGACAACAGCAAGTATCCTTGGAGAGGTTCCCTGCTAAAGCTGCATGAAAAGAAAGAGTCCATTGAGCCAACAGCAGTTATTCCATTAGTGATAGTGAAAGTCGTCCAAAACAGTAACCCTCCTTTCTCGTCTCCCTCACACCAGCCATGAAGGTTTTCAAACGTAAGCACAGGTTAATTATTTCTCTTTATATATTGAATTTTCTTTATTATTTTGTATTATATTACGTATTATAATCATTTTTATATGAATATTTTTGGGTTGTGGAATGAACGATCTGAGTTTCCATTATTTCAAATTATGTTCTCAGACCACGGCTTTACTGCTGTCAAGTGGCAAAGGCAAAGATCACTGAAACACAGTGAGGGAGACCCAAGAAAATCTATTGCTTTTACTCTTAAGAAATATTTTAGTGGTGTAGGCCACAGATTAAGTAGAAATTAATAACTCAGAGCTTCCACACCTCACAGGTCAACCAGGAAGACAACTCTGAAGTTCAGAGACATTTAAAAAGTTAAGAGTTTGAGAAGCCAGGATCCTCCAACAAAAAAGCAACAGAAGAGAGGTTAGCCAGAAACTGGTATCATGAAAAATGCATTGAGGAGTGCGTGCGTGCGTGTGTGTGTGTGTGTGTGTGTGTGTGTGTGTGTGTAAAACTGAGAGACGGCTAAAAGACTACAGAGAAAATAAACACTAACAGAAAGGTTAAAAAATGTTTTTAGGGCCGGGAATATAGCTCAGTGGCGTTAAGTACCTGCCTGACAAGCACGAGGTCGCAAGTTCAACTCCCAGTACCACCAAAAAAAAAAACCCCCAAAAACCAACCAAAAAAAACCATGCTTTTAACTATCTCATAGAACAGGAAAACAAAAATTGTAATTCTGAATTTATAAAGGAACATGGTCAGTACTAAATACCAAGACTTTTAGTTATAACCCTGTATGGGTTATGCCCTTGGGACTAAAAGCAAAGCTGTAAAAAGCAACTAGCTCTTAGTAAGACAAATCCACTCTAAAAGCAACTTAATTCCTCAATGGACTAAGGTGAGGTTCTCTTAGGAAGAACTGGCTTCCTAGGAAGAACATAATATCATAAAGCACCTCCACATTTTTTTCGGTGTTCAACCGCAACCTACCAGACATTTAAGATGACAAAACCAGATGACTAAAACCAAGGAGAAAGAGCAGAAAATAGAAATACAGCTATGGGATCCAAATGAACATTAAAATAACTATGATCTACTAGAGAAATAGAAAAATCAGGATTTTACTTCCTAAATTGGAATCTATTAAAATACTCAAGTTGAAATTACACAACTAAAAAAACACAACAGGGGGCTGGGGATTTAGCTCAGCGGCACAGAGCCTGCCTGGCAAGCACGAGGTCATGAGTTCGATTCCCGGTACCAGAAAAAAAAAAATGACTAACTTGAAAAAACACAACATATGAAATTAGGAGGTCATTAAATGAGCCTAATAGCAGATTAGATGGAGTATGAAAGAAAACAATGTAAGTAATCCAAAATAAAGTCCAGGGTATGAAAAAGATAAAAAATACAGAAAAGTCTATGAAATAAATGAGACATAGTAAGGTTAAAATATGTATAATAGGATCTAACAGGAAAGAAGGAGAATGAACAGAGTAGAATTAGGCAGAATTAATTCTTAAAAAGATAATGGCTAAGATTTTTATTAAAAGACAGCATGCAATAGAAGCAAGATGTGTTATATGCCACAAGCAGGGTAAATACAAAGAAAATCCTATCTAGGTACGTCACAGTAAACTCCCAAGAGGCAGACAAGGGAACAATGCAACCAATGACTGACTTTCAACAAAGACAATGCTCATCAAATCATGGATAGCCATTTTTAAATAAAAGAAAATAACTGCCAGCCAGAGTTCTATATTCAGAAAAATGTTCTTTAAAGGGATAGCAGAACAAATACACATTCAACCAATTCTCAACATGGGAAAGAATAACACCAAAAAATACTAAATGGAGTTCTTCAGAGAGAAAATGGTCCAGTTTTGGAATCATGAAAAGGTGAGAAGGCTAAAGGAGTAACAGGAAGGGTAACTATGTGGGCAAATCTAATAAATATTGTCTGTATAATACAAGTAATGTTTTTTGGAATTTAGAATATATACATAATTAAAATATCAACAGCATAGAAAGTGAAGGGAAGGCGAATAAATTGGAGCTTAAATGCGGACAATCTTTCCTTATCCTGAAAGTGATACAAAGTCCATTAATAGACACTAATAAGTCAGTGATATGCGTTCCAGTCTCTATGGTAACCACAAAAATGAAAGAATAGGTAACAATGGGGGATGGAAGAACTGTGTAAGTACTTGATTAATAAAAGAACCAAAAATTTCAGGTAAAATCATAGAAACATTTCTCAGGTATTTATTTAGTAGTGTATTCAGTTTGATTTATTATCAAATCTCCAAATCTCTCAACAAGAACACTGGGATTATGTACAAGGAGGAATAATGATAACGTGCCTCTTATATGCCATGCACCAAATCAGGCACTATTCACAAAGTTATCTTAATTCAAAGAGCACAGCCCATAAGTATTACCGCCTTATCACGGATATGAGGAAACGGACTGAATGAAGTTCAGTACAGAGGGCCCTAACAGCGATTAAGTGAGGAATTCAAACCCAGGTTTATCTGGCCCATAAACTGTACCACCAAGCAACATGGGCTGGGTTGGTTTGCCATCACAACTGTTTTTATCGATTCTGTTTTTTCTCTGAACAGGAAGAAAAAACAGCTAGAAATTCCCTATAAAATATTTCATATTCTCCAATAGCCATGGGAACCCGGTAGGCAGCAAAGTAACAAATGAGTCTCTAAGAGAAGAAATCCTACATATTCATAATATGAAGTAGAAAGATGAGAAAAATAGAGAAAAGGATTAAAATAATTGCCAGTTTTTTCAATTTTTTTCTGATGTACCTAGCACTTTATTAGAGGTGATACCAACTCTAATTTCACATATATTTATATTTTAAAAAGGGGGGGATGAGAAATGTACCCCAAAGTCCTAAAGGAATGATTTTCAGAAGCCCTACTACTCTGACTTCTCAGTAGTAGCCGGTTAACAACTAAGAGTTCATTGATTCTAGCTTACCATTTCTCTACCTTTGGAATACTCAGGAAAGTAATTAAATGTCTTCACCTTTCTTCTATCATGTAGAATAGATGAGGTTAGGCAAGAAAAAGTCAGGCAAGTTTTTCAAGGTAAACAACTACTCACAGAGTGTTTATTTCAGTAAGTGCTATTGGCAACCTCATGAGGAATCATTAAGAGAGACAAGCCAATAAAGACAGCTTTATTTATCTACCTCCTTCCACCTCCTCCTGATATCCATGGGAAATAATTTTACTTCTCAGGTTATCATCAACATTATTCTAAATCAAGACCTGCAGAGTATGATCAATCTGCAAAGCAGTCTTGCAATTGTTTCTATTATTGCTCAAATTTTATCATCTCACTGGGCTGCTGAGAAGCAAACAACCTGACTTTCCAATCTGAGCCATTTGTGAGATAAATATCAGTGGTTACTGGATACAGTGTACAGGCAGGGCTGAGGCACTGAAACCAAAGAGCTCATGGTGTTTCAGTTTGTTTTGTAAAAGGACATTTAAATCCCTCTTCCTGAGTCCTTACAAGGACTTTAAGAGAGCTTGGGGGCTATGAATTTCCACAGGGATTTCCCAGTTCCATGTGAGGTGGAAATGAACAGAGGTCAAACTTACAAACCCTTACAGGGCCTTTCCTGGAGTACCTGACTCAACAAATGAAAAACCTTTGTCTCTTCAAAATTTCACCCTGAGAGGTCAGGCAGGAAGGGATCATGTAAACCTTCATCTAGATAGTCCCCACCTAAGTGATGAAAATGAGCAATGTACACCTTACACAAGTCACAGCAAGCAGAGTAGGTAATGAAGTCACATATGGCCATGCTTCAAAATCTCATCCAAAAGCAAAGAAGGGTCTACTACAGCAGTCCTTGTAATTATTTTTAAAAACTTAGGTAAGACCTTGCTGTGATACACCAGACAGATATAAGATAGTAGTACTCATTTAGTAAACAGCTACTGAGCAAGAAGCCCCTGTGCTGGATTACAGGTGAGAAGGAAGCCAAGTCAGCCCCAGAATCTTCTTGGAGGGCACAGGTGGCACGCCATGAGTGCCAAGATGTAAATGGACATCGCCACACAAGGAAGGACAGGAGTAACTAAAAGATGCTAACAAGTGCCACGGAGTTGAACGGAACATGAGGATATTCCCATCCAAAGGGATTAGTGAAGGGCTCCATGTAGTGTCACTATTTGAACTGGACCTTTGACAACCGGGTGGATGAGAGGGAGGTTGAACAGGGACACAGAGGAGGAAGGTGAGTAGAGATAAACGGAGTAACGTAAGCAAAGACTTAGACGGAGACTGGTGGCGATGCATGAAGCATGAGGAGGAGCAGGGAGGTTAAAACAATGTTATCAAGAGGAGGCACCTGAAGCCCAGAGATGAGTTGGGAGCCCTCTCTTCTACCAGATGACTGGGAGAGGCAATATGGATCCAAACTAGTGCAACACCAGAACAGAAAGGCAATGACTCTCGCACTCAAGGAAGGATCAGCAGGGAGACCTCTGAGGTCAGAGAGGTGAAGGGGAGCCGAGGGCTGGTGAAAACTGTTCTCTAAGAGAACGATAGTGGAGTAAAAGAGTCAGTGAGTTTAGGACAAGTTGAAATGTCCTGTAGACAGCTGTAATGGGAGCCTTCAAAAGACATCGAAAAGGAATGTGGAGTTACGTGCATAGAAGGGAGCGGTAGTGCAAAAAGGTGTGCCAGAAGGTGGAGATGTGGGAGCCAGTGATGGGTTACTAAGATACAGAGTACAGAAGGAAAGGGACAAAACCAGAGCAAATTCTGATATTTGAGAGGCAAGCAGGAGAAAAGGAGTTAGCAAAGGAAAAAGGGAAGGGATAGCAGCCAGTTAAGAAGAAAATCAGAACAGGCATCTTAGCAACCAAGGGATGCGAGAGCCTCAAGGAGGAAGGGGTGGGAGTGACACTCACTGTTTTACCTATGGAACCACCCACCGACCTGCTCCTACAGACGGTGAGCTCCACTGGGGCCAATGCTGTTTCCTACTCTCATCTGCATCCTGCACCACATCAACTGAACAGTTACATGACGAGCAGAAAAGGTAAGGTAGAAGGGTCCTGAAGGATAAGTGGTTCTACCCAGGAAAAAAGTATAAAGATGTAGGGAAGAGCGGGCCTCACCATGGAAAAGACACGGCAGTGGGCAAGAGAAGAGGGCAGACCCAAGTGGGAGGCTCGCCCTGGAAAGTCAGCTGGTCGGTCTCTTTGAGAAACTTCTAGGCCCAAGGGACACAAAACCAGGAGTCTTGGCTTACCTAAAGCTTGCATTCTAATATGGACACAGAGAGAAACCCAACGATAAATTATATCAATTTAAAGCATGGAAGTATAGGAGTGGTTGGGGGTGAAATCTGCTTAGGAAAGGCCTCTTTGAGAGTAAAGTTTGAGTTAGTGGTTGAAGCTCAAAGGCAAGACTGCTCCAGAGAGAGGTCAGCAAACACACAAGAGCTGATCAAACTATACAGCGAATGTGCAAGGGAAGAAAAATTACAGTAAAAGATACATTGCCTTTAGTTCCCCTCAGAATACTCCTCTCACTCTGACCACATTTACCCCGTTCTTGCCATTTTCTGAAGCAGTTTAGGAAGTCCTCTTTTGTGAGTATCTTTACTAGGTATGATCAAAACTAAGGTGAATGCTGCTGGCAAGTCCCATCCAACAGAAAGACAAGCCTATAAAAGCATTACAGTGTGTCTTCATCCACCTTATTCACCAGATCTGGTACAGCGTGACTTCTGACTCTTCCCCAAAGACAAAATGACCATGCTAGGTAAACGATTTTACTTGATTCAGGGCACTGACGCAGCCACAACAGCATAACTACAGATATTCATGAAAGAGGACTTCCAGAATTGCTTCAGAAAGTGACAAGAGCCAGGCATGGTGGCACATGCCTATAATCCCAGCACTTGAGAGGCTGAAGTAGGAGGATTGCTGGGAGTTGAGGCCAGCCTGGGCTACATAAAGTTCAAGGCCAGCCTAAGCTGCATAGTGAAACCCTGTCTCAAAATGAACAACACACACACACACACACACACACACACACAAAAAAAAAATCCAGAAAGCGTCAAGAATGATGAGATAAATGGGTTCAAAGTGAGAATGGGTATTCTGAGGGGTATTAATGGCATTGTGTCTTTTACTATAATAAATTTTTAAAGATTTAGATATTTACCATATTTTTCATCATACTTCATAAAAACTATGATAAGCAAACTTGATGGGTTCAAGGGATGGAGGGAGAAAGGATTAGCATCACTAGATTAAAATGAATGAGTAGGGGCTTTGGAGTCTGTTTGAAATGGGAGTACCTAAACTAGGAAATAAAGCTGGGTGTGGTGGCACATGCCTGTAATCCCAGCACAGGGAGGGCTGAGGTCGGAGTATCTCTGTGAATTCGAGGGGAGCCTGGAAGTCACATAGTGAGTTCAAGGCCAGCCTGCACCACAAAGCAAGGTCCAGTCTCAAAGAGCAAACAAACAACAAATCTAGGAAATACGATAGCCTGCTTTATTTGTAAAAAGTTCAGCCTGGTTGCTGTGTGGAGGATGGATTATAATGGGGTCAATTTAGAAGCAAGGCCATCAGTAAGCAGAGGGTACAGTAACCAAGCAAATGATGATAGGCACCCAGTCTCAGACAGTGGAGGTGGGGATGCTCTGCAACGGTCAGCTTCAAAACATATCTTGTGTATCTTGCACGTAAGTGAAAGCCCAGACAATGAAGAAGGCAATCAGAGATGAGCAATGCTTCTGGTTTATGTTCTCAGTACACGATGATGCATTTACAGAGATAGTAAAGTAACTGGGAGAATCAAATTTATATGAGGCTAAAGCCAGAGTTCCTTTCTGGTCCTTTAAACCATGTCTATTAGACACCAATTTGGCAGTCGAATTGTAAGTCTAGAGCTTGAGGGAGGTCCGTGCAGGATAAATTCATCGCAGAGTCATCAGCACATAAGTGGTATTTCAGGTTGCTTGGAGTCAAAGGGATAGAGTATTGGAAGACAAAAGGAACCAAAGACAAAAGAAAAGGATAGCCACAAATATAGAAAAGTTTTGAGGCACTAAGGCTGAGAAACCCTTAACTGGTCTCTCAATAAAGTAGCAGAAGGGCACGCAGGTGCTGAAGATCATGGAAAAGGTGTAGCATAAGGGGCAGAGGGAAAAGGAAAAGCATGACAAAATGCGCACAAAGGAAGCCTGGAACACAAACAGGTGATGAGTGTCAGAAATTCAGGAGGGCAGACTTCAAGATTTTCCCCAGCAGCACTATAATGCTCAAGGCGTACAGACCTCAGAGGGTGAGATTACTCAGATACAATATGAGAACTGGCCAGGAGACATGACACAGGGTCCTGGGAGGTACACAAGATCACTAGTGAATGGTGACCAGCAGAGTCCACCTGGGAGTAGGAGCCAGGTGAGGTAAGGATGGTCTAGAGAAAAAGGGAGTGTTCAGGATCGGAAGGGTCACACTAAAGATGAAGGACAGATTTGACAGACACAAGGGAATTTGAACAAGTTGTGTCAGAGGGAAATACTACAATTGACAATCAAACAGGTGAAAGAACTGAGAATGATGCCTAGGTCCTGATGTGGCCAGGACATCTCACAGGCTGCTCTTTTCCTCTGGGGTTCAGATTACCACAGAAGGCGCTCTCTGCCTTGCTAGCTGGGCAGAGTGACTGACAGGCTGCAAATGACAAGCTGTAGGGCTGAAGAGAGGTGGCCCAGAGAACGAAGCCTTGTTCTTTCTTATCATTTACATCACTTTCCAGCTTTACTGTTATCTGTAGTCATTTATATCAAGAAATCTTCAAGAGAGAAAGGAGGTGACAGGAAGGACACTTTATACTGCCTCAAAACTGGTGAACTCTTTGCAGTCAGTGTAACTCTACTTGCCTTCTGCTACCAAGACAACCACCCCGCACCTCAGACAAATGTGGCAATACTGAGAGGCAGTGCTACAAGCAACCGAGGAGCAAAAATGCAAGTCACTTCTCAAAGACTAGATTAAAGGTTTGGCCTGGGGGATGCACACCTATAATCCCAACTACTTGGGAGGTTGAGGCAGGAAGATCCCAAGTTCAAGGCCAGCCTTGGCAACTTAGCGAGATGCTGTCTCAAAATAAAAAGGGCAAGGGATGTAGCTCAGTGATAAGAGTATCTGTCTAGCTGACCACATGCAACCCCCAGTACCACACACACACATACTGACAGGATCATTAACTAAATGACCTTACCAGTAAAGCACTAGATCATATAACACACCAGTCCCAGTTCTGTAGTCTTTGAAAACTCCTGGGAGGCCAGAGCCATGCAAAATCTGTAATTCTACTTTACGACCATGTAGGGTTTTGTACTACGTCAATTTGGCTAAACTACACTTCTAAAAATCATTTTCTCTTCGCAAGTCCAGGTTAGAGTGGGATAAAATAGAACGTCACATGAGATTTGGGAGGTGGAAGTAAAGCAGCAGCCACTCTGCTTTGGTGTCTTCAAATTAAGGGTGGCAACAGACAGACGCAGAGGCCAGCGGCAATTTGTCCTTGCTCTTTCTGCTCCTGTTTCTTCCTAAATGCTATTCTTGTGACCCAAAATGACCCTAAGACCATCAGATGCCTGGCTGCAAACGCAGAGGTAGGTGACAAGGCCATTACCCTTTTTCGGACCGCTACACCAGTCCTACCTCTGATGTCCCACTCTACCTCGTTTCCAGATTCTTCTGCAGGCCTCAGTCTGTCCACTCACCTTCACTTCGGGAGGGTCAACCGGTGACTTTTCCCTGATCTACCTCCTCTCCTTTCCACACCTTCACCTTTTCCAGCTCCTCCCATAAATGTGTAAAGTCTAATTTCTCTAATAAATGACTATTCCATAATATTTATAATGGCTCCGTTTCCCTGATGGAACACAAACTAATACAGTAAAACAAGTATTAAGTAGACAGCTATGCCCCTAAGACTCAGTAATTGATAAAAACCACCTTACATTTACAGCATTGCTTTATAGTCCGCAAATGCCGCTCACATGATTTAATACCCAACCTTGAGAGGATTAAATAAGGAAACTGAGGTTCCGAGAAATGATGTGACCAAGTGATAATAAAAGAAATAATGCAAAAACCATTTCAAGGCAAACTGTACTGATGAATAACCAAAATAACCCAATAAACATGAAATGATTTAAACAATTCTCTGTCCAAGGACCACAGACACAAAGAGATGAGACACAATCTACCCACAGGATTATTTTAGAGCATTCTATAAAATCAGCAGCTGCTAGAGGCCCAAGCACTGCCCAAACATCCCTCACTACTTAGCCATTTTTAATCCTTGTGATGTACAAAGCGGCCGATGACGTCTGCCAAGATCTGTGTGAACACCTGGTCCTCCTTTGAGCCTCTGGTTTCACGAGAATGGGGGATGCAGACTGAGGTTAAGGGTACACATGGACCTGAAAGGCACCCGAGATAAATACTGCTGAAATCCTCTCCCTCACCCTACCCTGTGCTCTCTACCATCTTGTTGCTAGTTCCTATACCCATTTTCCACTCTTCCTTTCATTTGTCCACCCCTCTATCCAACAATACCTGATGCCCACCCTTGACACTGACAGTCCTTGGCAGATTCTGGCAGGCGCTGTCTACGCTCAGCCTCTCCACCGAGGCTCAGCAAACATGAAGAGTAAGAGTCTGGCTTGCAGGGAATTGAACAGGAAAAGCCTCTGGGTTCACACGTCCTTTAAGGAAAGATTAACTGCATCAATCTGGAGGAACAAAAACGGTTCCATTCAACAACTCTTTACTGCGGGCCTACTGCATGCAGAAACCCATCATCACGTGAAGTTGATGAGCCAACTGTCAGCCAAGTATCAGTGTCAATGACTATGGAGCAGTGGCCACTTCCCTAGC
The DNA here is from genome assembly GCF_000276665.1 of Chinchilla lanigera. Classification (NCBI taxonomy): domain Eukaryota; kingdom Metazoa; phylum Chordata; class Mammalia; order Rodentia; family Chinchillidae; genus Chinchilla; species Chinchilla lanigera. The sequence continues at coordinate 20,029,138 of NW_004955435.1, read as the reverse complement.
AGAGGTGGAGGAAGCGGAGTCACCCATCAAGATGAAAATCCTTTAAAACGTGGAGTACATAAGAAAGTGAGAAGCATTTTAGGGAAGGTATTACCAGGAAAAAACAGGTAATTTCAACTATAACATCAGGTTCAACTCCTTCAGGTAAAACATGAGCCTCTTCACCATCATACAGAATATTCTCCAGCCTCAGCCTTTTTCCCATAAAGACCCAACAGCTCAACCTTCCGTTCCAGCTGCAAAAACAGCTTTTCGCATTCATTAAAAACCAACATGATCTTATAAGTTGGTATGTCTCTTTTCCTTGAGCTCTGCCCTCAGCTTAAAACAAATCACCTACCCTTTCTCTGCCAGACAAAAACCTACTGATGTTCAGGACTTAATGAGCTCAAATGCGCCCACACTGCTGAAGCCGTTCTGGTCCTCGTCCGGCCTCAGCCTCCAGCCAGGTTGAGTTCAGAAGGTGCCTGCAGAGGGCTGCTCACCCACGACTGCCTGTCTGCCCCCCTGGCGGGGCTGTGAGCACCTGGAAGACACAGGCCTCTCCCTGCTCATCACTGCACGCCTAGCCCAGCTACCAATCTGCTATGTGAGGGTCGTGACACTCCTATCTCAATCAGCTTCTCCAACTCTAAAATCAGAATTGACCTTTGGATGTCATCCAGGTGGGCTCATTGGAGTTACTTATCTCATTAATTTCGGAAACAACCTGTTATTAATACATTTGCAAAAAAACCTCTCTGCCAAGCTCATCACAGGAAGTGAAGTGCGTTGTTTGGAGCATTTACGACACAGACCACAATCAGGAGACCAGTTCCTAGCACCTGAGGAAATGACACAACCTCAATACTCCAAACTCCAAATTTAACCACACTAATTTTATTAACAGTTCTTCTGGGGGCTTGCACAAGCCAACTCTGTGGGTGCCCTACATCTTACAAAATCTAGACATGGCACTAATGCCTTTGAAAATGCATGTACACGCAGAGAGGAGACAAGGGTGGGGCACAAACAGGTGCAAAGGAAGCTCTCAGCTGTATGACCTTCCTGCAAAAGCACCTCTGCCTAAGTACCTCAGCATGCTCCCTTAAGTATCAGCTTTTTTTTTTTTTTTTTTTTGGTCTCTAACAGTCAACTCTTAGATGTTCACTGCTGTCTCTCTTTGTGCCTCCACAGCTGAATGAGGAGCTACAGGACCAAGAGGCTGCATCCAGGGTTTATGTGCCCCCTGTTCTGCCCGGCACAGGGCACAGGATAAACCCTGGTTGGGAACTAGACAGACAGGCAAGAGGCCCACGGTACAGGGAGCAGCACCACAGCCCTGCCCTGGGACGTGGCTCAGAGCTGGCTGCTTCCAGAACAGTGATGACAAGCAGAAGGTCTGCGGTCCGGACAACCCAGCCACAAGGCACTTGAAGCAAGCCCTGGGACTAAGAAGTCTGATTCTCTACATGGGGAATGTGAGCCCCATGCGAGGATGAAGCCCAGGAAGGGAGCAGATGCCACAAGGGGAGGAAGGGGTGGAGGGAGGAAAGAGACAATAATGAGAACCCATGGATCGCTTGACTTACACACAAGCTGCCAAGGGAAAAATTGAAAAAAGGCACAAGAAGAAAATGAAAACCTTTTTTTTGGTGCTGGAGATTTCATCCCTTCTATTTCATGTGTGGATTCTATTTTCTTCAACTCTACAATACAAACTTTTGTCTTAGAAATGAAGTCATAAGAAAGTCTTCGTGAAATATTTTGGTAACAAAAAGAACATAATATGGATAAGTACAGAAATGGTAAGGACCCACCCATAACTTCTTCCCCATTTATGAGTTAGGGTCCATCCACAACTTCACATATGTATTTCATATATGTAGTGCATATACACATTATACATGATCTTATATGTATAGTATATAATATACATCTTTCTCACAGATGTTTTCTAAAGACAAATCAGGCCAGTCTTTCAAAGATTCAAGTTCCTTCATACCAGGATAAGCAAAAGCAGACATGGTCCTTACAGTCATGTGGGGCGAGAAAGACACTCATCCTATTAAACAGGGCGTCACACACCAGTGGCTGGCCTCAGAGGACATGTGGCTCACTGAGAGTCCCTGACAAAGATGTGACACAGGGTGCCCTGTGCTGTAGGCAGCAGCACTCCTGGGTCCAAATACGTCCTCATCTCTCTGGAGAACACAGCCTTCAGAAGAAATTCAAAGAATCAAAAAATCAGAAATAACTGCAGGACAAATACTTAAAGTAATGAAGGCAATGCGTGCACATATTGAATAGTCATGTTTAAAGGCAAAGAATACCTGAGCAGACATGCAGAGAAGTCATTAGAACTCTCTCACACGCTCAGCTCTCACACTTGTTTTCAGGTCCACTGCCTCAAAGGAACACAATGGAGTCAACACGGAGTTAGCCTTACCGCTGTCGTGTCTTAGGACTGGTGTCCGGTCTGTATGCCAACTACCTTTACACCTGAGGTGTAAATTAACTCAAGGCTGGCATCTGGGATCCTGGGGTGTCCACTGGGCAGCATAAACCACCTCACTGCCATTATGAGATTCCAGAAAGTGCTAACAGTGGCACCTTCCCCAGCTACTATATGCCAAGTACCATACTAAGCTTTCTGGGACTCACACTGATATTGAGGATGAAACTTACTTGTAGGATAAATGGTTATTAGAATGGGACTCCAATGAATAATCCACATGATTGTAAAAGCCTTGTTTCCGGAGAAAACCAACTAAAATTCCCCATCCTTCCTCTAATATATATCTATCTCTTATCAGGTGATAGTCCTTTGAAGAAATGCTCTGATAAACCACCTAAGGGGAACATCAGTAATTGTTTTGTGAGCTGTATTCCTTGTCAGAAACAACCAAAAATAGGATTATGGCTTGACTTATCCCCTTAATTTAGCAGGCTTGCTTCCTATAAGCCCCAGCAGTCCTCACCAGCCATGTGTGCGGGGCTCTGAGCTGCTCTGCTGGCACTGGCAATGCTGCCAACACCTCTCATGGTGACTTTGCTCAAGTTCTTCTTTTCTACCTGCTCCCCTCCCTGAACGCAATACCCACATCCCCTGAGGTGCCTGTTACTTTTCCAGTTTAAATCAAGCTAATCCCCAAATGGAGCACAGACCAGAACACATTCTACTCCTGCCTTTGAGAACCTGCACTGGTCATTTTCACAGCTCAGATGTCTTTCTGCTCCTGGCTCTATACTCTCCAGGCACCCGCTCCGTGGAGCTTCTCCATAATAATGGCCGCTGGCTTCACTTCTGTTTTTTTTTGTTTTTTTTTTTTTTTTGTGTGTGTGTGTGTGTGTGTGTTTTGTGTGTTTTTGAGACAGGGTCTCACTATGCAGTTCACACGGGCCTTGAGCTCACTTTGTAGCCCAGGCTGGTCTCGAACTTGCAACACTCCTCCTGCCTCAGCCTCCTGAGTGTTGGTATTACAGGCATGCACACCATGCCTGGCTGGCCTCAGCTTTATCCTGTAATTCTGACAGCCCTGTCTGCATAGCAATCTAATAATTCATTCACTCTTTAAAAGTACCTATGCATGATCTATTGAGTTATGACTGATTCCATTTCCTAATTCCTGGACTCCTTTTCCTAATGCCTTAGTAATCTCCCACAGTATCAGAAACATGGTAAATACTCCCCCGAATGCTGCTAAAGTGCTAAAAAAGAAGATCACAGGTAGGAATGTCTCGTATTCCAGAGCAATAGGCACAAATTATTTGCTCCCTCAAGGGTCCCAAAATGACTAACTCTCCACCATGCACCAGCCTCTGGGTTGAGCATTAAGGTCTTAATTTGGAATGTATTGTATGGCTTTCTCAACCAAAGATGATGGACTGTAATGTCTCCTAATAAATAAGAAAACATTTAGATGTGCCAGCTTTTAGAAAATGGAAAAATGAATAGCTGTGCCAGAATGTTTTCCTTCTTTTTTTTCCTCTTTAATTCCTCTCTGCAATATGACCACATTGGCAGCTCCCTGGAGAGACACCAAGTCAGCTAACATGCTGTTGGTGGTGCATCCTACAGGGGCCATAAAGCACTGCCCACCCCATCACCACCACAATAACACAGACTAGCAAGCTACTGTGCTTAACACAGAGCCCAGATTGCACTTCCAGAGGGTGCTCAGTAAGCCTCAAAAACATCTGCATGTAAGACAAGCAGGACAGAATCACCAAGCTTAGCAGCACCAACAGTAGCACCTTAAAGTAGCAAGGAGGGCTGGATAGCACCCAAGACACAACAAGAACTGAGGTCAGAGATACAAGTTTCTGCCAATAACCTGCAGGTTTTCTAGAATGTCTCCTTCCAGTTGGGATTAGATCCAGCATCATTTTGAACTTTCCCCTTTCAGACTAAGAGAAAAGGAAGAAAGTCCCCAAACTCTAGGCCATATTAAGAATATTGATTGGAGATGTCAGGATTTCAACTCTCCTGAAGGGCAGCTCTGGATGGCATAAATTCCATAGTGGCAATATTCAGACACATCAAAAGTTATCTATGTCTCTTCTCACTATGGTCTGGGGTATGCTAAAAAGGAAAATGTGGAGCAGGGCCATCAGCTAGGCCCTCCCCTAGATTCAAAGGCTAATTTAAGGTAGAGGAGAACACAAGTCAAGTTCTGAGGACAGAAACTTGACTATTCAACCCCACCCTACCTGTGGCCTCATTCAGAACTTAAAAAAAAAAATCAGTAATAGTAAAAACATTCTGTTATCTCAAAATGTTTTACTGCTTTTTGTTTCTTTGATTTTCCCCAAACGTCTACCTGAAAGGCCAGTTAGCCTGGCTGTGGGATCACCTCATACCCTAGAGAACTTTGGGGGGCGATCCCCAGCTTCCCAGCACAGGACATGGCTGGAACGAGGAAGTTGATACAAAGACAGAATGACAAACAGAGCCATCAGAGGCTCCAGCCAGCTCTGCGGTGGGCAGGGGCCAGGCAGGTGAGAGACAGACGCAGGCTGCAGACTTGAGGGCAGCAGAAAATGGCAAGGAGCCAGGGAAGCCAGGACCAACCAAAAGGCCATATGGCCCACAGCAGGGGTCAGCATGGCTCAGAGAATCCTGGAGATAGGAGGGGAGACCTTTAGATCCACTCGACTAATCCCTATTTTACTGGGTCTAAGAGCTATTTAGAAACTTGCTCAAGGGCACAGAACTAGTGAGCACCAGAACTAGGGCCAGAATCTCACCAAGCTTTGAGCCTTTTAAGACAGGGAAACAATCCAGGTATGATGGTCCACAACTGTAAGCCTAGCTACTGGGGAAGCTGAGGCAGGAAGATAGAGTTTGAGGTCAGCCTGGATAACTCAGTGAGATTGTGTCAATCAACCAATCAATCAATCAGGGCTGGGCAGGGATATAGCTCAATAGCACAAGTGCCTCCCTGGCAAGCACAAGGTCCTGAGTTCGATTTCTGGTACCAAAAAAAAAAAAAAAAATAAGGGCTGAGAATGATGTAGCTCAGAGATAGAGAGGCCCTGGGTTCAGTTTCTAGTCACACACACAGAAGCACACACAGAGGAATGCAAATGTTACCGCAGTTTAATTGCATCAACTTTTCAATCCCACACTGTCAAAGGTACACCATGACTGACTAACAGAAAAGGAAGGTCTGGAGCCAGGCTACTGGCTCTGAGTCCCAGCAGTCCTACCATTTAAAATGTGACCCTGAGCAAGTTATCTCACTGTGCCTCGGTCTACCAAGCAGGGGTAATGAGTGCACCTACCTCACAGAGTTATAAAGCCTACTAATATATGGAAAGTGTACTGCCCGGCACAAAAATAAGTGGTATATAAAAAGTAGGAGGCAATTTCCAGGGGAAGTAATCATTGTGGCATTGGCTCCTTCCAACACACCTGCTTCCAGCCCCCCAGTTCATCTCAGTCACAGGTTACTGCCTTTTCCCTACAACACCTGGGGCTAATGCTTCTGAAAAGGCACACGGCTGTCTCCTAATCCATCTGGCCCAGTCCAGTCTGATATCAGACTGAAACTGGCCCGTAAAGCAGCAAAGGCTCTAAGTAAGTGCTTATTCAAAACTACGCTGCCTCAGGGCTGGGGATGTAGCTTAGTGGCATAAGCGCCTGCCTGGCAAGCGCAAGGTCGTGAGTTTGATCCCCGGTACCGCAAAAAAAAAAAAAAAAAAGAAAACTACGCTGCCTCACTTACCACATCTCAGATGGCTACTTCCAGGAGCCTAAGTTCAGACATTCTCTCTTTTGACCTTCACCTCCTATCTTCCTAGACCACCCACTCCCTTGCACCTCCGAAGTCGTTTTGGGTCCTCATCCTGTCCTCCAGCCTCCTAAATCCACAGATTCATGAAAACTGGAAGCCTCACTCACCTGCCTGTGGGCTCCTTGACCAACATTTTCTGCAATGTGCTCATCAGCTCTCTTGATTCCTTCATCCCGCACCCTTCTACTACCATCCCATGGCAAGACACTGTTATCCCTCGCAGGTACCAGACTATGTGGATTAAGCCACAAAACCAGGTCAACGGCCTCCACTACAGACCCACACTGTCCCTAGCCCTCACTGCTAACTGAGAGCCTGTCACACTCCCAGGACACTGCCACTTGGCTCTGCCTCCTACCATGACCTTTGTCTCGGCGCTCACCAAATATTCTGTGTGCCAAGCACTGTCGCAGACTGGGGCTTCTCAACTTTAGCATGCCGCATTTGAACCCCCTAGGGATCTTGCAGACTGCAATGCAGCAGGTTGGACTGGTCCTGAGCATCCTTCACGAGATACTGATGCTTCTGGTCCTCAGATCACACTAGAAACTTACACATACTAAGTTTAATGTTTGCATTTTTCTACATATATTATTTTCAGTCTTCATAAAGATCCTGCAAGAGGGGTGTTCTTCCCATTTCACAGATGCAAGCCAGGTGTGGTGGTACACATGTGTAATCCAGCACTTGGGAGGCTGAGGCAGGAGGATTGCTACAAGTTCCAGGCCAGCCTGGGCTATTTAGTGAGTTCAAAGCCAGCCTGCACTACAAAGTGAGACTCCGACTGTAAAAAAACCATTTCACAGGTGCAAAGTGTAGTTCAAAGAGGTGAAGGAACTTGTCTAATCTTCACACTGCTGAAGGACAGTATTGAAGTAAAGGACTGACTCCAAGACCTGAACCCTATTTTTTTCTTTATGTAAGTGATTTTCATTTGGGAGCTATAATAGGAGTGGGAAGGATGTAAAGAACAAAAACAGTTATACATGTAGTATGATAATTTTTTTCTTTTTTTGAGGTAATGGAGAGTGAACCTAGGACCTTCATATTGAGGTACTTCCCCAGCCCTTTTTATTTATATACAGGTTCTCACTAAGTTGCGTAGCCTGGGTTCAAATTTGGAATCTTCCTGTCTCAGCCTCCCAGAGTGCCAGCATTAGAGGCATGCACCACCTCTCCCTAGTTGATGTGCGTGGTACAAAAAGTGGCTGCAAAATGTCACAGAGTCCTGGCCCTGGGGAGCCTATACCTAAAAGTAGCTATCAAGGGATAAGTTCATTCTACCAACCCACATAGAAGAAGACATGCAGGCCAGGCGCGGTGGCACACGTCTGTAATCCCAGCACTCAGCAGGCTGGGACAAGAGGATCGAGACCAGCCTGGGATACAAAGTGGGCTACAAAGTTGCGAGTCTGAGACCAGCCTGGGCTACAAAGTGAGCTCAAGACCAGCCTGAACTGCACAGCGAGACCCTGTCTCAAAAAAGACAAAAAAAAAAAAAAAAAAAAAAAAAAAGAAGAAGAAGAAGACATGCAGAGAGATTCAGGGGAAACCTCACATGTGTGCTGAGAGAAAAGAGGACACAGAGGGGACAGTGGACAGTGGGGCCACTCTAGGGCCGCAGAAGCTGAAGCACTGCAGAGACTGCAGCCACGACACACAGCTCCCTCATGTTCTTCTCTGCCTTTCTCTTCCCTCCTCAATGCTCCAAGGCCGAGGCCTCTATCTGACACCTGGTCCACTGCCCTTGCTTTGCAAGAGTCCACCCACATCCATGGTCACGCTCGCCTCTTGTCTCTAGCCTGTTCCTCCGTTAGTCTCCTGTCTGGCCCTATAGCATGCCAGACTCTTCTGGACCCTGGTTGCTTTCCTACCACTCTGACTACTCCTTGTAGAACTTTCTAATAGCTGTCCCCTAACTGCTAAACAGGTAAACCAGCTGCTGGCCACACCACCAAGCTTCTCACCTCCAAGGTGGAGGTGAAAGATCTGTGGTTCACCAAGTGAAACATATAACTGCCAGCCATCACCATCACAGCACACATGGGAAAGGACAGTATCTGTATAGTCCCCTGGGTAGCACACTTTCAGGTCTAGAGGTGGCCCCAGATCCCTGGGCTCTAGGGGTAGAATATAGTATATCATGACACATCTACAGCCCACCTGAAACCCATAGGGGCCCCTTACCACTGCTCATAAGCTGGGAAGTGCCTGCCTGCTCTAGGTCTAAATAAAAGCACAGAAGAGCCATTTCCAGGATATTCTTGGCTTGATGTCACTTTGAAGGTCTGAGAAGTCACCGATCTGCCTGCAAACTGCCTCTACCTCATTAGGATTCAAAGGTAACACACATTTTGAAATGTGCCCTGAACCCTTAAGCACAATTCAGCTCTTCACCATTCTAAACCAAATCCATCCTAGACAGAGCAGTACTAACCACTTGGTCTGTCTCCATTCCCCTAAAATATCCCAAGTGATGTAAATGCTTTCATGTTTCAACTGCTTAGGAAGGTGTGAAACAGGATGCAGTTAAAGCCCCAGAATATCATACTTAAACTTGAATCCTGCCACTTAGCAACTCTATAATCCAGCACAAACACGTGAGGACCATCGTAGAGAAATCAGCCTTCGAAGAACCCAAACATATACATGGTGCCATTACCTCTAGCCTACTGGAATAACACTGCCGGCAGGCAACATCATTAACCACTGGATCTATGTGTGTTGCTTCCCAAAGACTATGGTTGATGTGGGGAGAAACAGCCCAAGATCTGAAAAACCACTGACTGTGCCAACTGCAGCACTTCGCCTTTTCCAGAAGATAAATTATGAAGAATTTTTGCCAGTGCAAGTTATTTTCCCAAAGCAGAGTCAAATGGCCTTGCTACCCTGCCTTTAAGAAACCAATGCAATTAAACGGAATAGCTCTGAACTGCCCCTGACAGCTTTCCCCCAACTTCATTTGATAAAGTGAGACGCAAACACACACTGACAGCCCACACCTTATTTAACTGCCAGACACAGTGGCAATATGAAAATGTACATTCAATCTATGAGGGAAAAATCAGCTCAGCAGCTCATCACTGAAACAAAATAGCCATATAAATGCCGACTAGCCCGAGTGCCTTGTAAGGAATGATCACTGACAACCAGAGCTCCTATTCAGCAGGCCAATAAGAATAATTATAGCCAGGGCAGGCATTAATCAGCTTGGCATATACAGGAATTCTGTTAACAAGGCTAAAATGAGTGCCAAGGAATCTCTGAAGGCCACAGCACTTCAAAGGCTGTTGGAGCCGGACGGATGCACTAGGGTTCCTCCTGCTGGACCTTCCTCCTCCTTCAGTGCTTTCTGGAGGAGGCTGTCTTTTGCTGCCTTTCCTGGGGCAGTTGTGGGGACCAGCTACAGATTGCGGTGTTGGCACAGCCGGTCCCTTCAGGAATTGTGCTTGGGCCAACCTCACCCCAGATTCTCCTATTTTTAACTGCACTTTTGCTTTCAAACCGCTATCATCCTTTTTGCCTAAATTAATTGCAAGCAATATACAGCCCAAGGTGATAGTGAACATCTCTCAGCATCTCCTTGGCAAAGGCCAACTGGAGTCCTGGGATCAAATCCTGGCTACACCACAGAGTATCTGTATGATTGGGCAAGTTATTTAACTTTTCTGGGCATCACTTTGCTCATCTAAAATAAGGAGAAAATAATGGCACCTTTCTCAGAATGTTTCTGGGAGGAATAAATGACAGATGTAAGAGCCTGATGCTATAAGCTGTAGGTAGCTATTATTACTCTGTGCCTGTTAGGTGCAGAGCCCTGAACTGAAGCTATGAGAAAAGAACAGGACTTGGGATGTGAGGCTCAGTTTAAGAGCACTTGCCTAGCATGCTCGAGGCCTTGGGTTCAATCCCCAGCACTGCCAAAAAAAAAAAAAAAAAAAGAAATTCATTACACCCACACATACATTATACAGGAGTAGCTATGCCAAGCAGGAGGGTGGACATGTCTTTCTTTTTGTCTTACATTCTCTATAATGGACACAGACTGCAAGCTGTCACCCCAGGTCCCTTTCCTTACTCCACAGTGGCTGGCACACAGCTGCAGGCTTCTCTGCATTTCTCAGCTTCTCTTGCAGCTAGTATGACATGAAACTAAATACTCTCTAATGACATATGTACAGATTTGGAGGTGCCACATCCAAGTTTAGCCCAGGAGGTCTCCACTTAGTCTATGCTATGCTGTTTCCTCCTTTGTAGGACAGAAGTGGTGATGATGACAACTAAAGTGATCCCAGAAATAAATCACCAGCTGAAGACAGTAGAACTGCCACCAGCCTGGGAGCCAGAGTGACTGCCACCAGAATGAACGACCAGAACAGGGGCCCACCCAAGCTTCCCCATGCAGCACGCCCGCCCTGAGCTATTATAAAACACACTTGTATTGTTTGAACCACTGCGCTCTCAGTCCACTTGCTAGAGCTATTTAGCCTACCTAATTAATACTATTTTTATAGCATCTGAATATTAAAATATAGATGGAATATCTTTGTCACTTAAAACTATTTTAATGGCTTTGCAAAAATTAAAAAACAGATATAGAGAATATGTTAATCCCTCTCCACAATCTCCAGGCCTTCCACTCTCCAATTCATGCTGCACACTAGTTGAGGATTTATCAACCTCAAACACTTCACCCTGTTGTGTTAATCACACCCTGCAAACTTTCACTGGCGGCACATTTCCCAGATAAGAAGATATACCCATTTCTGCGCATCCGGTTAGTTATTATTTATCGAACATCCACTATTATACATACTATTAGTAACAGCATAGAATAGTTAGCAAGCCGAGTGTAGCCGCCAGGGCATATAAACAGCGTGGAGATTTAGACAAGGGAACAAGCACATCTAGTAAGACAAACAGGCGCCATCATGAAAAAGCACAGGCTACCTGGCAGCACCCAGACGCCACCCCTCACCCTTTAGACTGTTCAGCACATAGGTACATAAAGCTCCAGATTCTACCTCCTCCCACCTCATTACATGGAACTCATGCGCCATTTCTGAGTGAGCCACACTCTCTCATTCATCTACACTTCATGCTTTTCCCCAGAGCCCAGATGCTCTTCTATCCTTCCTTTGAAAATTCTAATTATCCTCAAGGCTCAGCTCAAATGTCACCTCTTCAGCAAGAGCAACTCTAACCCCTAAGTCAAAATTAATCATCCTCTTCCTTACTTCCTACCAGCACTTGGTTTCTATTCAGGTATTTCATTCTATCTGTTTTATCGCCTGTCCATTCATCCCCATCAACCAATCCCACTCACACACTATGTCTGGGTCATCTGTCTGGGACTTCCAGTACTGAACATCATTACGGACCCAGTGCACATGCAAGAAATATCGGAATGAATGGATGGGCAAGGAAGGTACAACACAGGCAGGAACAGTGGAAATCTGCCTTAGAAGCTGAGTGGTTCTGGTGCGGTCCGGGTAGGTACGCTTACCTCAGAAAGCCTCACAGGGAAAGTGGGTTCTGAGGGGAAAAGGAGAAACAGAGGGAGAGAAGTAGGAGGGGCCAGAAGGTTCAATATATTCTGTGTAAAGAACAAACAGCTTCCTTAGAATGAGATGTCTAAATCAGAATGAAGATTGGTAGGGAAAGAACACAAGAGGCAGCACCTCCTTGGAGGAAAAACATAAAGAACTGACGGGAGCCCCAAAAATGATATTTTAGGAAAATAATGAATTTAGAAGGGAGGCTGGAGGAAAAGGTAAACAGGGAAGATGGGAGACATTACCTATGTGAGGAACCTTCGGGTCCTGGCCTTAGCAGTAGCTGTAGAAACCAGAGGAAGAAGCTCCAACCTGTGCAACGGGAAACCCACAGGCCGGAGGGGCAGGGTGAGCATGGAGGTCACAGAGAGCGAGGACACCAGGATTTTATGCTGGCTGCAATACCAGAGGAAATACGATCTTGCTTATCAACATCTTAGGTTTCAGGAATCAGTACAGTGTTAGAATGCTGGAGCAGAGGGCTTCTGAGAGGTCAGGCAGAAGCCACATCAGGTGAGATTCTGAGGGCAGAGGTAACAGGTAGAACACCAACTGAGCAGTTTCCAGAACAGGAGGGTGTAAAGGCATTGGTTGGTGACACCACAAATTCCTTGTGCAGTTAACATGAGATGTTTAGCCGGGGCAAGACAGCCAAGATTTCCCCAAGCTACACCATCCACTATTTATTTATTTATTGTTGGTCTCTCTTTGCTCCCTCTCCCCTTTTCTCCCGTAAGAGTTACTCAGGGGCATTCTTCCCAAACTTCTACCTTACCCGGCCCTGGTACCTGGTGCATGGGTTGTGAACTGAAAATTCTAGAGGGAGTCATTCATATAAACTGTGATGCAAAAGCCAGCTCTGCAGAGTTGTCCCGTGTACAACCTGTGCAGCCATAGATCATGGCCCTGCTTGACTCAGACGCATAAACAATTAAACAATGTGGACTGTCATCAGCAATGTACAACAGAGCTCACAAGATTCCCCGAGTAAAAGATTAAAAGCCCTAGGTTCACAAGCCACAGAGGAGAGACTATAAAACTGAGAGAAGATCCAGAGGCTTTCTGCACTGGGTGGTAGCTCACACAGTGTGCCTAGAGGAACTCTGGGATGTAATGAGTTTGAGAAAATCCCTCAGAGGTCAAGGAACACAGTAGCGGCTGAAAGGCGGTTCACTGGCAGCAGGAGTCGTGGGGGCTGGGACAGTGCAGCCCTGGTGCCAGCAGGAGGGGAGTGGCTGAGGAAGCCCTCCACTGGGACCTGCAGGCTCTAAGAGCACAGCAATCATTCACCCGGTGTGCAGCTGGGGACTGCCTGGGACACACAACACGCATCACATGCTCTGCAAAAGATTCAGATCGATCTTCTCTAGGTGTTTGGGAGAGAACTTGTGGCCAGGTCTCAGGATTGTGCTCGTCCAGGTCGACAATGACCACAGGCATCAAAGAATATCAAAATATTTAGGGATCAGTCGTCCTGTACCATGGTGGGCACCTAATAAACATTATTTCCGTGGCTGGCTAAGATCACCGTGTGCATTTATGTGAAGATGGTGTCTATGTATGGAGTGAATGGAAAATGGAGAGGGGTAAAAATCATGAAAGATTCTTTCGTGGGGGTAGGGCGCCGGGCCAAACAATCCAGAGGCACCACGGGCTTCTAGAAGGTAGAAGGCAGGGGGACACGGTAAAGGAGGGAAAGTAACAGGTAGAAAAGTTAGAGAACTGGACTCCTGGGTCTTTGTGTATAAATATGTGGCTCAGCAGCTTGAAGAAAAGCTGAAAGACAAGACTGAGGCAGATCTAGCCACCACTACAATGACGGAACAGATCGCACGCCAATTGTCATTGTAACGCTCTGGGCCACCGTGACCTTCCTAGAAGGAAGTTGGTGGATTCTCCCGCTTCCCTGGAAAGGCATCTCGACAAGGGCTCGCGAATGTGCAGAGCGAACCGGAGGGTCGGGGCGACGGCAGGGCAGATCAAGGCTCCGATTTCCGCTTTGGAGCTAGGGTCGCGGGCCAGGAACCGCAGGCACCTTCCGGGCCGGGAGTTCAAGGTGAGCCGGGCGGCCGGCGGCCAACAGGTAGGGAGGGCTGGGGGGCAGCCGGCCACGGGCCACTCCCCCCGGCACACGGAGGGGCGAGGCTCGGCCCCGCCAGGCGGCTCCGTGC
>NW_004955435.1:20002300-20014600 GCF_000276665.1 Chinchilla lanigera | reverse complement strand
CGCGGCCCGACCGCTTCCCGAAAGCGAAAGGGAAGGAGCCGGCGCCCGCCCGCCCGCGCCTCCCATCCGGCGATTCGCCAGCAACAAACACAAACTTTCCCAAGCGCCTCCCCGCTCAGGTAACGGAGGAGGTGCCCGGCCGCCCGCCCGAAGGGGAGGGGACGGCGGAGCCCACCCGGCCTGCCCCTCCGCCCCCAGCCCTGGAAGCTCCGCGCCCGCCTCGCAGAGTTGGGCGGAGACGCGTCTGGAAACCCCATCGCCCTGGCCCTATCCCGGGACACCCCGCGCTCCTCCACTTTGGAGTCACCCACGCGTGCCGCTGTTCCCCTCCGCGAACCCGCGCGCACGTTCCCCCTTGCTGCCGAGCTAAGCACCCCAACGGACAGCTAGAAATTATTCAGACGACTGAAAGAGCTGGGAAGGCTTGAAGGGCCGTGGACTGAGCCGGTCTATGGTGCAGAGGCCTGAAGTGTTTGCCCAGGGACTCTCAGAGAAGGGGAGTTTGCCTAACCTCCCTTCTCACCCGGTGGCGGGGCCCTCTTCCTACTGACACACCTCCCTCCTCTGCCGGCTGCCCGTGGCACTGGCTGGACAGCTTCCCACAGACACCCATTCTAAACAGTCCACCAGGCTATTAATAGCTACGGTGTTTCGTGTGGGATGTACTCCCAACACCGTATTTTTTGCTTTAAGTGGACACAACTGTTTGCCAATAAAGATGTTTCTTTCCCCACAATAGAGTTTTGTGCTTTTGATTTGAATGCAAAAGGCTCCTCAGTATTGGGGAAAAATGTCAAGTTCCTCATCTGAAACTTCAGAAGGATGATTCAGACACGCAGGGAGCCCCCCGCCCCACAGCCTTCCAATGTTGTATATTCGAGACAAGTCACAGATGTTCAAGGGGAACTGCCCAAGACGAGGGAGAGTCCTGCTTTTTATTCTGGTGCGTTTTTATTTTCACCAACAAGTGTTTCTTATTTCCACGAACCACTGTGTTTTTAGCCAGGTGTGAACCTTTTAGAAGGAGACTTAAAAATGCATTCCTCTTGCAGGGACAATTCGTAACAGCTAAATCCTGGAAGCAGCCTGTGTACCCATCGACAGATGACTGGCTAAAGAAAATGTGCTGTCCATATTTAATGGAATACTACTTTGCTATAAAGAATGAAAATTTGAGACTTTTGTAAGAAAATGAATGCACCTGGAAAATATAATGTTGAGTGAAATAAAGCAGACACGCAGGTTTCCATACCGTATGGTGTCTCTCATTTGAGTGAGGCAAAGTACAAACAAAGACAATGATAAAGGATGGCGAGAAAGGAACAAGGGAAGGGATCTCTTACAACAGGGAAGTGGTCCAAGGGAACAAAGGTGAGAACAGACCAGGAGGGGCAGGGAAATGAGGAATAAGGATGTGCCATGTACAGGAACCTCCTAACCCCAATGAATGTAAACATTGTAGGCCATAACATGAGCTAAGACAAACAGTATCAACAAGAACGAAAAATGGGAAGGGGATTTTAAAAAAAGAAACTTGCTGTAATATGTACTTGTAACCATTCCCCCAGACAACTGTGAATTACATGAACTGCATACATGCACAAATAAAATAAAAATTTATTCCTGGTGATGAATGTACTTAATACATGTACCGAATGTCACACTTAAACATGGTTAAGATGGTAACTTTGGTGTTACATCTATTCTATCATAATGAAAAAACTGATTCCATCCCTGCCACCAAGCCTTTCCCCGAGCTGTTCACCTGCCCAGTTATTCATTTTCCCTACCTGTCCCAGTCCTTCCCTAGACTTTCTGGGGCAAGGGTTTCTTTTATTATTTCATTCAATCAACCTTGGACGTAACCCTGATGTTAAAGGTTGGGAGATGCTGGAGGGACAGAGAAATGTAAGGCCTATCTCCCCTGGAAGCTCAGATGTCGGCTCATCAATCTTTCCCTTTCCTCACCACCCAGAATGCTTAACGTCTGGACTGCACATTGTGGCACTTGATCACATTTGGTTTAGCACAGCATATGCACTACTTCCATCTCTTTCTAATAGTGCAAGGATCTAAGAGTCTGGCACGTTCTCAACTTGTATTTTCCATGTTACTGCAGAGTAGATTTTTGCTTTTTTAAAAAAAAAGCAAAACGCCTTGTTTAACAAACAAATGCAAGCCTCAGAGTGTGCTTGGTACACAGTAGGTCCTCAGTTTGCATTTATAAAGTGGATTAATGTCAAGCTCTGGACTAGATCCTTGAACAACAGGGATGAGTCAGTTCCTGTCCTTGAGGTACTTACAGTCCACGTGTGGTAACTTGATAGATGTGGCAATAGGTGTGGTGATATGTTCAAGGTTCAGTCATGACACACAGGGAGCGGTTAGGCCAGGGGAATGTTTGCAGAATTATCTGCACAAAAGGCCTGACTGCGCAAGGAATCTTGAAAGATCACTAGGTATCAGCTGTGAGGCACAGGTGGGGATGAACTTACAATAAATGTATATTTAATGTAATAGGGATTCTTCTATCCTTCCATCCCATCCCCAGGTGTTATTAAGTTAAGGTGCATCTTACAGCTATGGACATAATAGTGGTGAACCATTGAAATGGTAAGAATAAGTAAGACTTTCCAGGCAAGGCAAGTGGAAAGGGGATTAAGTAGTTCACTGTCATTGCTGGGCAAGTCACTGTGTCATGAGAATCAACCAAAGGACTATCTTTGTAGTAGAAACTAAGTGCAAATTAATAACTCCGTTCAGTTGGTCATAGCCACCACACCCTTTGGCTGGCCCTGACTACCAACAGATAAGGTGAGCTGTGGGACACTAGCACAATATGCTAATTCATGAGTCTGGAATCTGATGATGCTTTTCTCATGACAGGTGCTTATTTGCCAGAGTGAGTAACTTCCTAGGCTGTTGCCTGACCAATCTGTTGCCTGACCAATTGTTCTCACTTTGATTTGTGTATAGGCTTGCCTAGGGCAGGAAGACTTACTCTCCAGTAATTCTCACTAACCCACTCGCATCCCAGAAGAGGAGAAAGAATCCAACTTAGATCTCCTTGGCCCCATCACGGTGAACTTCAGGGTGCTGCCTACACCAGCCTTATTGCCTCTTGGTTATGTGTGCCTGTCTGGAGTCATTACCTCTCTGAAAATCCCACAGGAGCCCTCATGCGCTCTCCCCCAAAACAGGCTTTCCTGCTGAGATCAGGTGAAAGCACCATATCATTTGAGTTTGAGGATGAAGACGTTAAAGGGTTCCCAATGGATGAATTTGCTGTTTCTTCTAAGATGCACCAAGACGGCTCTGTGTCCCCCACCACAGCCACGAGCCTATGCGCAGCCTCCAGAGACCTGGCCTCTACTGCAACAGGGTTTCCAAGGAAGAAGTGTGTTCCACGGGCAATATTTCATTCCCATAATCATTTCCATTCAAAAGATTCCTTGTTCTGTGTCCAGGTATACATTTCCCCAGTGAGTTAAAGAAGAGATTAGTAATAAAAAAAAAATTTGATATTCACTCATAGAACCTTTAGAGAATAGAATCAGAATTAAAAAGGGGTGGAGAGAGGAAATCTGCGTTTCTCATGAGTGAGTCATTCTGTTCTGGTGGAGCTATGGGGGAAGCTGTGGAATACCCCGTCCGAGGAGCGGGACAACAGCAAGAAAATGCTCTAAGTCTGGTCTGCCTGAGGGATGGTCGTGCTCTGTGGCCTCCCAACTCTAGTCCTTCTCATCCTTTCTTCAGCCCTAAGAGACTAAAGTGGGAGGTGGCGGAGAAATGTTCTTAGGTGACACAGAACCGCCCACCTTCGCCAAGCCAAAAATGTCTCCCAAGCACCACCCCCATGGCGAACACCCACCCACACAGCATTCCTCCTTCAGGGACATCAGGGTGGAAGAGCATGCGGAGAAAATGAAATAGAGTAAGAAGAGGCTTTTGCAGTGAGAGCAAGGCCGCATTACTGGTCCATGGCCCTGGCCATGGAGGGCCTTCTCATCTTATTTAATGTGTCAGAAGTCCTGGAACTCTGCAGAGGGTGGGGAGCAGAATGTTAGCAG
Organism: Chinchilla lanigera; assembly: GCF_000276665.1. NCBI lineage: Eukaryota > Metazoa > Chordata > Mammalia > Rodentia > Chinchillidae > Chinchilla > Chinchilla lanigera. Next base: position 20,010,530 of record NW_004955435.1, on the reverse strand, counting down.
AAGAGCAAAGGAAATGGAACAGAAGGTAAACAGTTAAGAGAAGCGTAAGTTATTATGTAGCACAAATATGCGGTCCTCAGAGGGGAAAGTATCTCCTAGAATGAGTAGACCCAGCAGAATCAAGGGTAAAAGGAAGGTGCTGCCACTGGCAGTGGTTAGAAATAACTGGTGGGGCTGCTGGGTGTGGAACACATTCTCTCCCCAAGGCCATGGCTACCAAACATCGTGATGTACAAGGGTGCTGTCCAGCCCTAACACTCAGCTGGAACGTGAGGGTGGGGCTTTATCTCCTCTCAAGAAGGTTTTTATCAACCAGCACATGGAATTTATGAACCTTCCTACCTCACTTGAGCTGTTTTTTGGATTGCAGTGATAACTAAATTTTAGACTACATTTTTAAAAATCTATCAGCTACAGCCCATCCAGAGTAGAGTTGCTAGCTGAAACACAGGATGCCCAGTAAAATTTAAAGTTCAGATAAACAAGGAATACTTTTTCAGCATTAAGTGTGTCCCAGATTTTACATGGAGCACATTTCTGCTAGAAGAGTCTTCCTTGTTTATCTGAAACTCAAATTCAACTGAGCATCCTGTGTTTTATTTGCTTAATCTGGCAGCTCTCATCCACACCTTATATGGACACAGGTTCTTCAGAAGACTCTGGAGAAGATGATATGGAACTCTGAGTAAGCGCTCCTCAGATTGTTTTGAAGTTCTGTGTTTTAAAAGAGGAATAACTTCGCTTTGGGGTATTCCACTGAGTCACCGGGTAAAAATTGCTGAAAGAGAATTGGCCTAGTTTGTAATTACCAGAGTTGGCTGAATGCTGACGGGAGCTACATTACATAGGGACATCCTCTCCTCCCTAACAAACATCAACCAGAGGTTAAATGCTTACCTATAAAAGGAGCCACTGAGGAGTTACTGTGTTAGATGGGGCCTCAATCAAGCGAATGAATGAAGACTGTCTTTACAACCACAAGATAGTGATTCATCCACGTAGAGCCAACTCCCTTTTCTAGTCCCTCTTCCAAAGAAGAGTCTTTGCCTTTGCTGTCTTCCTCTTCCTCTAAGTTAAGGCTGGGCTGGATGTTTGCCCTGTGGTGTTAGAGGACAGTGAAGGTCATATATAGATGCCACTGTTATACTGGGAAAAGTTGGGATTCCTACCCTTGCTCCCTACCTGCTCTCTGCTTGAAGGGCCTTGCAGATCAATTGCTATTCTAAATCAAGCATCACTGTCGGCAGACTTCATATTTTTTGTTTTGTTTTGTTTTGTCTTTTTGAGTCAGGGTCTTGGTATGCAAATCAGGCTGGCCTTGAACACACTTTGTAGCTAAGGCTGGCCTCAAACTTGCGGTGATTCTCCGGCCTCAGCCTCCTGAGTGCTGAGATTACAGGCATGGGCCACCATGCCCAGCCCTTCTTCCTGTTTTATCCCCTTTGTAATTCATAATTCCCTTCAGCAAGTCACTTAGCTACAGAGTGTGTTTTGCACCTCTGTCTGTCTTTGAGGGTGTACAAAGAGTGGTATTTTGCATAGTCAGCCACTTCACTGATACTTTATTGAATGATTTTTCATCCCCACAGCAGAAGTGGGTTTGTTGCCCCAACCTCAATATTCTTGTCAGCCTACAATTACTCTGCCACCCATTGAGCTCCACCGTAGAGGGCAGGGGTACTTTCTGAGGAGAACCCTGAGTATCCTGCCCCAGAAAACATAGGAGGTCCACTGGTGCAAGGGCTGGCTGTGCTGGAGGGGCCCCAGAGTCTTCTCAAGGGCATGTCGAGCTGCCCCAGCTAGGCTGACTGATGGGCAGAGCGGGTGGCTTTGTGCTTAACCACCTATAAGAACAGCCATCATCTAGATAATGATTTCAAACTTACTGTCTCTCTGTATTTTTAAAAGCTTAGCTGAGCAAGACAATATTTATGGAAGATTACTAGAAAAACTGCAGCCTGTACATCCTTCCAGAAACCCTCCAATCTGACTGCAGTTATGAATTAAGTAGACCATCAGTGAGCTTAATACCTGGATGTATCTCATCGGCACCCCATAAAGTTGCTTTTACTGAATTGCACTTTGTCATGAGGCCATCAGCCTGTATTGAGGGATGTCCTGAGAAACAGCCCTGTGTGCTTTGTCATTGTGTTTCCCGCAAGGACAGGTTTATAGATGCTCTTCACTGCGTCAGGCAGCCGCCTCTCTGCTTAAGACGATGGAGGGATTTTATTCTGGTCTCAGTGTCACAAATAGTTGTGCTTTTCCTCAGTGACTGGTTTCCTTTCACCTTATGGACTCTGTAAATATTGTAACTGGCAGTGTTTTCCTTTTCATGGTTTACAGTGATTAGAAATCTTATAGCCAAAGCTGTGGCTTCCCTCCAGCACACGAATAGGGCTTACAGCATGAATTTTGCATAACCTCCCGTTCACCTCCTCCTTATGTTGCCACCATTATTTTTCCTCTCCTTCATTTAATTTTTTCCTCATTTTCATTTCTTTTACTGTGTTCATGTAGTTTGACAAGGTAGGGACTGGTTTCCTACTATCCTTACTGCAAAATTCTCGTCCAGACCTCCTGCCCTTCAAGAGACATTTTCAATTCTAACTCTCATTTGCAGATTAAATACAATGAGGTAATAATCACAATGAGCTCTGCTACTGGTGCAAGGTTGCAATGTGAAATGAGGGAGAGTGTTGCAACCCGCAGAGGCCCAGAGCTCTGGACAGAGGGCCTTGTTTCCAGGAGCAGCAGACAGTAGATGCTGCTCTCCTAACCCTAGGAATGTGCACTGTTCATCCATCTGCACTGGCTGAGCAAATATGAGAGCGGTTTGCTCTCTCTAAGCATACAGCAGTTGAGAGGGTGGAGTGGCCTGAGCATGTCCAGGGCAGACAAACAGCAGTCTGTCCCCGATGCTGTGTTGTTGGCTGCAGAGAACAGAAACAGCCCAACAAGCCTTGAGCTGCTCATCCCTTGCATACTCTCTGTTGTCTCCCCACTTAGAAATGCCTTTCATACTTCTCATGGCCACTCTGTTAGGTGAGGTTCCCAGAAAGCAAAGTTGGAGAACTGTTTTGAGAATGTCTCTCAGACAGCAGCAATGAGGTAGCAGAGAGAACAAGTCAGAGAGCAAGAGGAAGCCAATAAAGTGCATTATCTAGGTGACCGCTGCTGTGTACAAACGGTAGAATGAGCTTAGAGCGGTCCACAGCGGACAGGAGCTCAGAATTCACTCCCTGATTCTCTTCCTGTATAGCTGAGGTTAGCCCCATGAGCATTCACCTCTTCCACCCACGGTTTTGCACCTGCCTGAGCCCTGATCCCTAAAACAGACAAGATCATCTTTTCCGCTAGAAAGAGGTAAAAGGCTGTTCCACTTAGCTTTGTACGCCAGGCACCCCTCACATTGCTGAGTACGCGGTAGGTCTGCTCAGTGATTTCAGCTCCAAGCAAAAGTAGTTCTGCTCTTGTCACTTCTGGATGCCAAATATTATTTGGGGAAAGAATAATCCAAAACCCTTGATTGAGCCCAACCCCTCATCATACAGGTGAGGCATGTGAGGCTCAGAGAACCTGAGTAAGTAGTCCAAGATTACACAGTACACTGAAGTGAGAATGGAATCATAAAAGGATTCCACAAAGTACTCCAAATACAAGCAAGGGGACTGACGGGAGTTACAATGTGAATTATTAGCACTTCAAATGAAGGATATGACCACCTTTGTGCTAGATTTCCAACAGGAAATTGCTTAAAATAAGTTAACTTGGAAATTTTCTGATCTCTGATTAAAGAGGTGAATGTTTCAAGTGAAACTGTCGCTTCTAGGGGAAAAATTCACCCACTATGAACACATTTCAGTTAAGGTATCGAGGAGCTTGTATGAGAATGAATGGATTCAGTATTCTCTTCCATCAACCTGTTCCGGTAACAGTGGTGGCTATAGTAACAGTGGTGCTCTGTTGTAATAAAAAATGAAGTCTGCGGTTGGGAGTATGGTTCAATGGTAGAACACTTACCTAGCACACATGAGGCCCTGGGTTTGACCCCCAGTACTGGAAAGGAAAAGGTCTAGACTGCACCACTATCCCAATAAGCAGTTAAAGCCCTTTCCAAGCCCTCCCTTTCCTGGGCTCCTTCCTACATTTACACAGTCCTTCTGCTACACTCTTAGGCACACAATATAGAATGGCTGGAACAAAGATTTACCACATCTCACTGCATGTTAAGAAAAAAAAAGACAGAGAAACATTTGATAGGGGCTGGGGGGTTCCGGTCATGGGAGTCATGGGAACTAGCCATTCCTGCCAAGTGAAGGCATGGGGCTTATTTGAACAGACGTACTCATACTAAACTTTTCTTATTTGCCCAGACATAGGTCAACATTACTCTGGAAAAGAGGGGCTAGTGTAGCGTTTCCACACAGCATGATACTGGAACAAAAAGCATTGGGTGAGCATGAAGCAGACACCTACTCCACATCTGTGTGGCCCATTCTCCAGAGTCTTCTTTCTGATACTCACTGGAGCCTACTGGTGAAGTCAGAGGATGAAGGGGGATGATGAGGTTTTCCATCACACAGTACAGAATAGAGTTTGAGAGAGTTAGATGCGATGTCACGTAGCCCTGGGGAACCACCCAGCTCTGCTGCTCAACAAAGACTATCCGACCCTGGCTCAGTTACATAGCTTTCCTGGATCTCAAGTCCCGCATGTGTAAAATGGAGACAATAATAACATATATGGAAAAGGACTGTTTGGGAGATACATGAGAAAAGAATTGTTAAAAATCTAATAGGAGCGGTTGGTTTGTCAGTCAACACTTACTGCTCCCAGTTTGACACCTGAAGTAGCACACAACCAGCTACATTAAGCGTCTTAGTTACTTTTTAACAAAATATCAGACACAAGCAATTTAAAGGAGGGGATGTTTATTTCAGCTCACAGTCTGTACAAGTTTCAGTACACAGTTGGCTAGCTCCAAGACAGGGTGGCATGGTACAGGGCCATCGCAGAGACACTCCACATAGTGTGGCAGCTGGGGTGGAGACAGCAGAGACAGATGAGAGTAGAAAGAGGAAAATATACTGCTCCAGGCCACAGCCCCGTGATCCAATCACCTCCCCAAAGCCCCACCTACAAGAGCATGAGGCTTTGGGGGGACATCTAGACAGGAACCATAGCATCCAGCTGGCCACTGAAGTGTCCCTTTCCTCAGGGTGCAGCTTCCACTGGGAATCACTCTCTTGTCAGGGGTTGGCTAGTTTGAGCAGAAATTGCATGTGTAACTTCCAGGAGGACCAGGCTAAGAAGTCGTTGTGAGGCTACTTGCTACTCCTTTTTCCCTGTGTACGAAGTGGAGGCAGAGGCCAAAGATGACAGAGCCAAAAGGCAGGGGGAAAATAAGAGTCCCTGAATCTCTGCGTGGAGGAAAGCCGTCTCCCACCGGCTATTCCAGCATCGTTCTGTTACACTAGTAATGTGTAAGTTTTGATGGTGCTGAGCAACTGAAATTTGGGGTCTTCCTTGTTAGGACTGCTACAGTTGCCCTTTTTTCTAACAGAGCCTCAGAATTGAGGTTCTACTCCCTTCTATGAGCCACAAGCTTCAAGGGGGCCTGGCTCTGTCTCTAGACCCTGCAGGTGACTCCTGACTGCTCTGTCGCTGAGCATGACAATTCTAAACTAATTCTCATAAATGTCATTCCTTCTCTGGGATCATCTTAAGAGGGAGTGAATGAGAAACTTCTGGCCAATGAGATTTGAGAAGTCTTTGAGGGAAGGATTCTTACAAAGGTCTTCTTTGTTGTATATGGTATGTCTGCTTCAGCTTTCTTATGATTACTACTTTTTTTTTTGGAAAGGTGCTGTTTTTGTTTACTTTCACTTTCTTATTTTTAAGATTTATGGAGGTATAATTTATGTGTACAGTTTGATGTTTTGAAAAATCTAGACCCCTACCATGTTGTGATAAAGACTATTTCCATCATCTCTAAAAATTCCCTGCAGCTATTTATACTCAGCCCCTTCCCTCCGCACCTAATTCCTGGCGATCACTGCTATGACTTCTCCCTCTACCGTCTTACCTCTTCAAACATCTCACATAAGTTGGTTCATATAGGTATATGGCTTCTTTTACATGCTATAATGCTCTTGAGATCCGTGTATGTTGCTATATATGGCAACAGATCATTCCTTTTTAGTGCTAAGCAGTATTGCATTGTGCATATTTCTATTATTTATTTATTTATTTATCTATTCACTAGTTGATGCATATTTGGAGTCCTTCTAGTTTTAAACTGTATTATAAGTAAGTGTATTATGAATATTCAAAATAAAGTTTTTATGTGGACATGGTTCTCCCCTGTTAGGAAAATATCCTGAGAATGAGATTGTTGGACCACATAGTATATTTATGTCTAAATTTATAAGACATTGTTCAACTCTTTCCTAAATTAACAACTTCACACATATATAAAATATATGAAAGTTTTGGGTTAACCCGCTCTTATCAGATATTCTTATTAAGCTTTTCTAGTGGGTAAATAATGATATCTCATTGTGGTTTTGTTGTGCATTTTCCTACTAATGAATTATATGGAGTATTTGTGGAACATTTTCTCATGTGCTTGTTTGTGAGCTCTGTATATTCTTTGGTGAAATGTCTATTACAATATTTTTCCCATTTTAATTGGATTGCCCTTACTGATGAATTTAAAAGTTCATGTTATATTTTCAATCCAAGCCATTTATCAGGGGACAAGACAGCTAGCTCAGGCTTAAAGCATCTGCTTAGCATGGGTGAGATCCTGGATTTGATCCCCAGTACAACAAACAAACAAACAAAAAACTATTTATTGGATACACATTTTGCAGATATTTTTCTTAGACTTATGTTGTATGGATATCTTTTTTCATCTTTTTACCTTTACCCATGACTTTATATTTAAAATGCATTTTTAGTAGATAATACAGAGTTGGGTTTTGTTTTCTTTTTCATTCTAACAATCTCTATTTTATTATTGAGGTGTTCAAAACATTTACATTTAACATAATTTCAGTATGGTTGACTAAGTCTATGATTGTATTTGTGGTTTTGTTTCTTATTTACCTCATTTATCATTTCTTTTTCTGCCTCTACATGGATTGAGTTTTGTTTTTGTTCTGACCAATCCATTTTATCTCTTCTCTTGGCTGTTAGCTATTCTTCTTTGTTACTCTTTTAAAAAGTAGTTTCTGAGCTGGGCATGGTGGCACATGCCTGTAATCCCAGTACTTGGATAGCTGAGGCAGGAGGATCTCTGGGAGTTCGAGGCCAAGCTGGACTACAAAGTGAAGTCAAGGCTGACCTGAACTGCATAGTGAAACCCTGCTTCAAAAAAAGTAGTTTCTTTGTTTACAGTCTGGTCATGGTCTACCTCCCCACCACATCATACCAGGTCATGTACAGCAGTCCCCAACATTTTTGGCATCAGGGACTGGTTTTGTGCAAGACATTTTTTTTCCCTAAAAGGATGGGAGAGAGGTGGTTTGGGGATAATTCAAAGGGCCTTGTAACCTAGACCTTTTGCATGCAAAGTCCAAAGTGAGATTTGATTCACTTTCCTATGAGTATCCAATGCCACTGCTGATCTGAGCTAAATAATGCTTATAATGGGGAGAGGCTGTCAATAGAGGAAGCTTTGCTGGCTCCCTTCCTGATGCACAGCCTGCCTCCTAATAAGCCACAAACTGGTATCCAGGGTTAGAGACCCCTAAATAATATGAGAGTCTTATAATACTTCTGTTTCTCTTTCTGCTCTTTCACACTAATTATTCAGTTTTCTTCTACATATATTATAAATATCATTCTACATTATTACTTTTATTTTAAAGGCTTAATAAACTTTTAAAGAAAGGTTAAAATAAAAAAAAGTCTTTTAAGCTAATTGACTTGTTTACATTTCCAGAGCTCTATATTTCTTTGCATATTTCCAAATTCCATCAGATATTAGTTTCCTTCTTGAAGAACTTCCTCATCATTTCTTTTTTTTTTTTTATTTTAAACAGTAAAAGAAGGATAACATAGTAATGGGGGTGCTTACCAAATTACAGAGAAAGTGGTAGGAAATTGTCAATGGTTATTGTTTTACATATTGTTATCTACAAGATAGGTTCTCAGGAAAACAAATAGACAAATAACAGTGAGTTACAGACAAAAGTGGTAGGAGATTATCAATAGTTGTTGT
>NW_004955435.1:20000253-20001910 GCF_000276665.1 Chinchilla lanigera | reverse complement strand
ACTTGCACCTGTGTCTAGCAACAGGCTGTTTTCTTTTTCCTCTATAGTCATGATTACATGGGGCTCCTCCATGGAGATGACAGTCTTCCCAGAGGGAGAAGGTAGAGTATGCCCCGGGCTCCCTCATTCCTGTTGGACTAACTGATAGGATGGATCTGAGCTCTGGGGCCTCCACTTCAGAGGGCAGACCGATCTCCAGTGGTCATCTTTGCATTCAGGGCATGGCCCAGAGGGCTTCTTAGGGCAGTTCCTCTTGAGGTGGCCTGGCTTTTAATAGTGGTAGCAGATGAATGTAGTCATCAAGTTCTTCTTGGGGCCCTGAGAATCAGACTTAGGGTCTGTTTCTCTTAGTGCTGCAGCAAAAGCAGCTGCTTTTTCTTGGTCTCTTTGTTTTCTCTCCTTGGCCTCCTCCTTGTCATGGCTATAGAATACTGAGGAGGCAATTCATACTAACATCTCAAGTAAGCCATCTGGGGTGAAAGCCATTTTTTGTAGCTTTTTCTCTCAGCCTCCCATCGCGTTGGGACTCTACAACCACTTAATGTCCTCTCCCCAACTGTCAGCACAGGCAGCAGGAATCTTGGTACAGCCTTCTCTGGAGCTCCATGCACTCCTCCATCACAGCCTGTATTGTCAGGGGAAAAATGGCTTCCAAGGAGTCTCCCCAGGTATTGCACAAGGTCCTCCTGGTTTCCAGCTTCCTAACAGCTCTCGTGACCCCAGTCAACTAGACCTCTGAGTCTTCAAGCACAGTCTGTATTCTCATGTTCTCCAAGTCCTCGTTCAGCAGCTGCTCCTCTGCTGACTCTGTACCTTTCTGGTTCTCAACGGCAGGGGCAAGAATGACCTGTTGTGTGGTATGTATTCCCAGGGGTTTCTCCATGTCGGAATGATTCAAGAATGTCTGTGGGCAGGCCTTTGCAGCCAGTACGTGGCAGGCCAATTGTGTCCTTGCTTCTCTGTGCCATGATAGTTCTCTACCACAGGGAGGTGGCTGGCCTGGGGACCAGTGCACACCAGCGTGCACCACCGCATGGCTTCCTGGGCACCGGGAGCCTGCCTCTCAGGCACCTGCACAGCTAGGGCCCAGCCCAAAGGCTGGTGCACCCCATCGCATGGCATCCCGAGTGCTGGGGGCCCACCTCCCAGGAGCTTGCGTGGCTAGGGGCCTGCCCAAAGGCCAGCACACCCTGCTGTGTGGCTTCTGGGGCAGCGGGGGCCCTCCTCCCCCACATCATTTCTTGTAGTATATTTGCTGGCAATAAATTCTCTCAGCTTTGTTTGTGTGAAATGTCTTCATTTTGACTTCATTTTGAGGGGTAATATTTCCTGAATATAGAGTTCTACATTGTAGGGTTTCTTTTCCTTTCCTTTCCTCTCCTCTCCTTTCTTTTGCTTTTCATTCCTCTCTTCTGCCTTCCCTTCCCTTCCCTTCCCCTCCCTTCCCTTCCCTTCCCTTCCCTCCCCTCCCCTCCCCTCCCCTCTCCTCTCCTTTCCTTTCCTTTCCTTTCCTTTCCTTTCCTTTCCTTTCCTTTCCTTTTTCCTTTCCTTTCCTTTCCTTTTTCCTTTCCTTTCCTTTCCTTTCCTTTCCTTTCCTTTCCTTTCCTTTCCTTTTTCCTTTCCTTTCCTTTCCTTTTTCCTTTCCTTTCCTTTCCTT
>NW_004955435.1:19975132-19998018 GCF_000276665.1 Chinchilla lanigera | reverse complement strand
CCATGCGCTGGGGGCCCTCCCTCCGGAGGCCTACGAGGCAGGAAGCTAGCCAGCCGGAAGACCGGCGCTCCCCACCCGTGGCTCCCTGTGCGCCGGAAGCCCTCCTTCCAGGGGCCTAAGAAGCAGGGAGTGAGCTGCCGGTCCAAAAACTGGCTCTCCCCGCCCGTGGCTCCCTGTGCACAAGGGGCCCTCCCTTTTTGAAAAATTTCAGCATGACTCACACTCTTAAGTCTGTTGCTATTGACTGATTTTTCTCCTGGTATGGGTCACATTTTTTTGTTGTTGTATCTTTGCATATTGTAAGTGTTGGATGCTAACTGTTATTTGGTTGAGTAAGTGAATTTTGCTGTCTTCCTTTAAAGACTAATGGGCTTTGTATGGATAGACAGCTGAGTCACTCATAGAGGAGTTTGATTCTTTTCAGGGTGGTGTTTTAAGTTTTATTGAGGCAAGCAGCTTTTATCTAAGTTTAACTTAATCTTAAGGGATGACCTTCCTGGGACTCCACTCAAAGCCCAGGTGTTCGATGGAAATTCTCCTCCCTGGTTAGATGAAATACAAACGTTCCCATTCTGGTATGAGCACTAGGAAATGCTCAGCTCATAGATCTTTGGCGGGCTATTTTATTATCTTATCTTGCACAATTTTAGTGTAAGTCTGCAGTTTAATATTCACTTACATTTATGCCCACTTCTGAGGGTTCTTTTCTTCTTGTAGCTTTCTTCTCTCCACTCCCTTGCCCCACAGATCCCAACGCCCACCTCTCCAAACTCCATCCCAAGCTCAGAGAGCCGACTGTGATCTGCTCGGGTCTGCCCACTGCTCTGTGGTTCACAAAGTGCTTACAGGCACAAAATCAGGCAGTGGAAGGATTTATATAGTGTGTACTTTTTCTGTCAGGAATCATCGCGTTTGGCCTATGTATAATGTTGGAAAACAATCATTTCATATTTTGTCTAGTTTTCCAGTTGCTTTTGGCAGGAAGGCAAATTTGATACCAGCTTGTCTTTCATGGTCAGAGACAGATGAATCACTTTTTTCTTAAAATGATGTGTATAGTCGTAGTTTCTTGTTTCAATGATTTTGTGCCAGGCTGGGGATATAGATTAGCAGCTCAAGCACCTGACTAGCAAGCGCAAGGTCACGAGTTCGATTCCCAGTACCAAGAAAAAAAAGAAAAAAAAAATCAGTGATTTTGTGCCTACTTGTGATCCTGGTTATATGATAACCACATTTTAGACATGAAGAAAGCTGTCCTGAGGACACTAGTATAACAACTATGACCAGAAATAAGATGGAAATTACCTAGATTCTTAAGGATTTTAAGGACTAATCTTGGAGCCCTGCTACCTTGGGAAATGTCTTGCTGTGTGAGAAAAATAATTCTTCATTTTGAAGCCAGATGGGTGGGGTATTTTTGTTATTTGCAGTCAAAATCATCCCGATTAGGGGAAATTGGTGTATTAGTACAATAACAATAGAAAGTACTCAGTAATTTTTAGAAAATAATTTAAAATGCAGGGCTGGGTAAATAGCTCAGCGACACAGTGCCTGCCTGGCAAGCACGAGGTCCTGAGTTCAATTCCCAGTTCCAGAAGAAAAATCATGAAAAAAAATTTAAAATGCAGTTATAGAACACTGTGTGCTACATAGGTAGTATACTAAGAATTTCATACATTATCTTACCAGTGTTACAATAAGTCTGGGATGTAGGAAAATAGTATTAGCCCCCTTTTACAGATGACAAATTTGAGGCTAAGAAAATAGCACATTTTTCAAGCTTATAAAACTTAATCTATGCTATAGTCAAGATCTAGTCCCAAGCCACTGTACCTTCAAAGTTATTCTACTCAAACTTATTTAGTCTCCCTGATACTGTTTTTCAAGTCCCAGAGCTTTATCAAGGCCATAGTCCTCTTCACATAAAAGGAGAAACCAATCAATAAAAAAATACCTTACAAAAGGGGATCAAGGACAATGGAATGTTTTCCCAGAGTTAGTGGAAGACAGAGAGTTGTAAACTTGCATCTTGACCTGCCTGTTTCTGAGGGAAAATGTTTATGCACGCTGTGCTAAATCAGAGCAGCTAGACTAATCATGGAAGAACATGTGGACAGAAAACCTAATCCAGGAAGCAACTGGGAACTGGAGTTAGGTGCCCAGAAGTAAGAGATCTGCTTGAAATAAGCAGCCAGGGAGAATCACCAGGGCCACCTGAACTGAAAGAAGTTTACAAGTCAAAATCAGTGACATGGGAGACAGGAAACAAAGTTTGTTAGGGAAAAGTCCCCAAACCTGTATTATGGTCCTGCTATGGATAAGAACTTGAATGATGTACATTTAGAGGTATCTGAAAGCACCTACAGTCCCTAAATTTCAATCTGTCTCTCGGGTTAAATAACCCTTAGTTATTGTGGGCTGATCAGGCCCGCAATCTCCCAAGCAAGTGGACGGCAAAGGTTTAAATAAATGAGACAATTGAAATGATTTCAGGGCTCCAGGAGGAACTAACTCATAGTTTCAATATTCTCTGGCTTAGACCAAGACTTCTCTGGCTGGCCCACATTTATTTGGTTTACAAACAAAGGAGGAGGACACTCAGGAAAATGCAGAAATCTGGGCAGGACTTTTCCAAGTAATACATTATGTTAATTTAGGGGAACTATGTTATCTCCAGGAAGGCCTTCCCAGCAGGAGTGAGATGCCTGCAGCTACAGTCTCCTTGTAGTTAATTGGAGTTGGAGCCAGAAGTCCTCAGCTGTGGCCTTATCTTGTCCTTTGAGGTGTCATAGCTTCATAGGCCAATACAGGCCTCAGGGTGACCAGGGACTCACAGAGGTTTACTTACTATGAGTCCACTGCCCAGCTTCAGACAAGGTGCCTAAGCTTCAGACAATTCACAAGTAAACATGGAAAGCCAATTGGTTAATATTAAATCCAGCTCAGAGCCACTTTGTAGTGGTCTCCAACACTGTCTTTTCTAAGAATACCAAAGTCAAAGCTTTAAGACTGCGAGATATAAAAAACAAAATGTCATGGTAGTGTACAAACACTGTAAGTCTTCTAGTAAAATCTTCCCTTATTTTCTCAGTTTAAGTGAGGCATCTGAAAGCTGTCATCAGTGGAGAACAAGGGAAAGAGAGCACCCAGGGGCAGGGGAAGAAGAGCAAAATGCTCAGTGCCGGACCTCCTCCAGGTAAACAGCACCTACGCCTCCTGTGCAGTGGTCAGCTCCAGTCAGTTTCAGCACCAGAACAGACATAAGACCAAAAAGGCCCTCCTGGACTCCTCCCTGGTGTCTTTCCCAGAGCAGTTGGACAATAAGCTGCAGAGAGTGAAAACACATAACCAACCAAGACAACAGTATGTGGAAGGAGTGTGTGTGAGCGTGTGTGTGTGTGTGTGTGTGTGTGTGTGTGTGTGTGTGTGAGGGGATGGTGCACCAAAAGACAGAGAAAAGGAAGGAGACTAGCCCTTTCTGTCCCCAGTTCCAGGAACCAAAAAATGAGAATAATTCGGGTAGAACTTCCTTCAGAGGTAAGGAAGAGACATAAGAAATCTAGGCATGACTGCAGGACCAAAAGGATGAACAGAGGCCATGGAAGTAGCTTAGCGGCAGAGCGCTTGCCTAGCACACTCAAGGCCCTGGATGCCGTCCCTAGCCCAGCCGAAAGAAAGAAAAGAAAAGAAAACAGAAATAAAATGGCATTAGCTACAGACAAGAACAGGGGAAAATAAAAACAGCAAATTTGCCAGAGGGAGGAGATTGTGTATGTGTTATTTCAATAAATAGCTTTTTTAAAAAGACATCCTGTGTTTTAAAGTCTGAATTCTGTCTGGGTAGTCCTGAATCTCCCCACTGGAATTGCACTCCCTGCCCTCAGGCCTGGTAGCACTTTAAAGTGATCTTTCGAACAAAGAAGGGAGCCGTTGCCATATTTTAATGGCCTCCAGCTGTGGACCAGCCCTTCCCTCTGCCACACCCTCAGTGTGTTCTGCTTCCGGACAGCCCGTGCTCCCCCAGGTCTGGCTGCCTCTGAGTCAGATTGGTCTGCTGGAAAATGTTACTACCAGTGTCACCATCCGCAGAAATGGTCTCACCTTCAGCATAAGGAGCCTTGTTAGCTTTACTGGTGTTCTGTGGGGAGAAACACAGAACGGACTGGGTTGCAGAGGTGCAGAGGTGTGGGTCCTCTGCAGCTGCAGGGGCAGCAGACAGACTGCTGAGAGGCCTGGCCTGATCTGCCCAGAAATTTGAAGGCCTATAGTCCCATCCACTGGTCCATGCAATGTGGACGAAATGATGCGATGTGACCTACAGCCTCCCTCTGGCTTTGCATCTCATAGACATATAGGAGAAATGCAATTCCTGAACTATTCGATGTCAAATGTGCTGAGTTCATGGTCCCACAACATCAAGGAATGAAGTTGTGAACCGAAGGCAGAATTTAGGAGAGTTTATTGGAACTAAGGAGAGAAGAATATCTCCTGGGTTTCCAGGAAGGCCACTGAAGCCCTTTGTCAGGGGTAAGTCATACAGCAAAGTCACAGTGTGAGTACAGTGTGGGTCAAAGTGCCATCAACCTGTAGGGATTACAAGTAAACTGCTTAGCTAAAATTGATCCAAAAGGGAAATGAATCAGTAGCAGGGGTACATTAAAAGAACAAAGGCATTCTTGGGAAGGGATGAGTCCAGATGCTCTGGTCACCCACCTGGGCAATGGATGCCTATCTGGACTGATGTCTATCCGGACTTACTGCACCAGATAGTGCTAAGTACAATATAATCTCAAATTATTGTTTATTCCTTAGGAGGCATGCAGGTCTAGACACTATATCTTTATTTTTAGGCCTGGCCTTCTTCAGATGAGCCTCCAGCCAAAATTCTGATGTCTATTTTCCCACTGACTTCCTAGACAGCCCAGTCCCTCTCTAAGTTACTTCTATCTAACTTAGCTGCCTATAAAAACAGGAAAGGTACCACAAGGATAATTTGTGTTATAAATCACCAGATCTGCGAAGGTCATTCTTATGCTCTCCGAGCAAGGAAATTCTGCATGCTGATATTTATATCTTCTGTACTACTTAAATAATTAACTTTTTAAAATTTCAATGGAAGAAGAGCCCAAAAATCAAGGTAGGATTACCATATGTTTCAGTAATTCTACTCTCAGTACTATAATCCCAAAATTTCAAAGCAGGGACTCTTATAAATATATGTACAGCCATGTTTATAGCAGCATTACTCACAATAGTCAAAAGGAGGGAGTGACCTAACTATGCATCAATCCATAAATGGATTACCAAAATGTGGTACAGACATACAACGGAATATTACTCAGTCTTAAAAGGGAACAAAATTCTTATATCTTCTATATGACAGATGAAACTTGAAGACATACCAGGTGAAATGTGCCAAATATAAAATGAAAAATATTATATGATTCAATTTATATGGTGTGCCAAAGATAATCAGATTCATAAGACAGAAAATAAAATAATGATGACCAGAGGCTGGTGGGAGTGGGGAAAGGGAACTATTGTTGAATGGGTACAGGGGTGATGAAAAAGTTCTAAGGATGGACATGGTGTTGGTTATATAACGAGGTGGATGTACTTAATGTCACTGAATTGCCTACTTAAAAAAAGTTTAAAATAATACATTTGTGTATATTTTACTGCAATAAAAATTAAGAGAAATATAATAAGGAATTAGTTAATTCATCCAGTCAACAAGTATTTATGGAGAACTTTTATGCCAGCACTATATCAGGTGGAGAATACAAAGGTGAGTACACAATAGCACTGCTCCCAGGGAGTTGCCATCTGCTATAGTTTGGGTCTTGAATGCCCTCCAAAGACCCACGGGGGGGGGGGGGGGGCGTCTCAAAGGATTGGTTGCCAAGGTGGTAGTATTGGGTGGTGGTAGAACTTTTAAGAGCTGGGCCCAGTGGAAAGTTTTTAGATCACTTGGGGTCTGTTCTTGAAGGGAGAGTGGGACGCCAACCCTTCTTCACTCTTGCTTGCTGGCCACGAAGTAAGCAGTTTTGGTCTACCATGTGCTCCACTGTGATACACTGCCTCTGCACATGCCCACAGTCAATGAGGCCAATTAACCATGGGCTGTCACCTCCCAAATTGTGAGCTAAAATAGAACTTTTATTTCAGTAAGCTGATTACCTCAGGTATTTTGTAATAGTGACAGCAAGCTAACATACTAACTAACAGTGATAAATACAGTCTTGCCCAAGTAGCCTCATTTCCTTTCTGGATGTTGTAGATGACTATAATCCCAGCACTCTGGCAGCCTGAGGCAAGAGGATTGCAAGTTTAAGGTCAGCCTGGGCAACTTAGCAATTTAGGGAGACCATATGTCAGAAAAGGAAGGAAAGGGTAGGGATGTAGCTCAGTGCAAAGGCTCTCAGTTTAATCCCCATTAGCTCAAAAACAAAACAAAACTCTTCTATATATGAAGACCACTAATTTCTGCTGAATTTCTTTTTTTTTAAGCCATGCTCTCCCCTACTCAATCCCTTCCCCCAGACTTATAAACATTTATATTATGTTTATGAACACTTACAGCACTGTATTATAATCACTGAGATCAAGTAAACAAGGCGATAGTAACTGTCTACTCATCACAAGACTGTTGAGTTTCATGTGATATAATGTGCTTGAAAGTGTTTTGCTATTAGTGAAGGTAAGAAATTTTTATTTTAGTGAGAAGAAATGTCAGTTCCCAAGACCAGAGCCTGGAAAAGGGCAGAAGACTAAAATCAGAAAGACATTTAGGAACCTGACATTTGAGATTTTACATTTGTACCAAGATAACTAAGAAACAACATGAGACAGCCCACCGTAGGTCACTTGTACAATAGCCATGAGAGAATGGTGGCCTGGAGTTGTGAAACATAGCAGCCTTGGTCCTTTGGGACCACATATCTCTCCATATTGTGCTAAGATTTGATTGTATGCGTGAATCACCTGCACTAGATCGGATGAGACTGTCATTATAAGTACTGTATTTATTGCTGGGAAACAAATTAAGACGGCTTAGAAAAGTTGGGCATAGTCTGTGAGTGGACACACCTGCTTCCGTATTACCTGGGTGTGGCAGAGAACATTTGACCTAAGCTGTCTTCTAGACTAGCATGTCCTGTCCTGTCTGGAAGAGGGCCTTCCCAGGTAGGGAGGAAACCCACTCTTCACTGTGAAGGTTATTGCCATTATGTCATACTCTTGGGATTTTCAATAATAGAACAAGCAACACAGAGAGAAGCACAGGTTATAGCAGAAGGTGCTCCAACAGGTTCTGGCCACACAAACCAAAGGCTCAGAAGCCACTGTATGGAAAAGTGAAGTGCCCTGGTTATATTAGGAGTTGTTACTGGTCTCACCCTGGTAGAAACTATCACAATGGAAATTTGGGATGTTTTTCCAGGAAATACATGATATGCTTTCCTTGGAAAGGAGTCTTAGAGAATGCTGTGCTAAACACATTTGGACGAAAAACATTGCAGATAGTTCCTTGTTTCATAGAGAAAACCTTAGCAGAAAATATAGTCTTGGCAGGGACTGCTGGGTTCCTGGAAAGAGGAAAGCCTTCAGTGTAGACACCTGGAGCCAGATCCTTAGAGTAGCAAAAGGAATGCGCTTCTTATGATGGTCAGTGACGGCTGTGTTGTGTCCATTTCCTAGGGTCTGAATGGTTCAGTTCTCAATCAATCTTCAGTCAGTCATCCAGGTTCCTTTCAGCTCTAAATTTATGAATCTGTCGTCAAATGTTCATCAAGCAGCTGAGAATTTGAGGTACAAACCTTGGCACTGTGAAAAACAGACATGGTTTCTTCTTCCCATCCCTTGTCCTCCCAAAAACAGATCTGAGAGGCCAACGAAAAACTTAGAGAACAACATTCTCATTCATTTAACATCTCCTGCTAAAGCACTGCAAGCAAATTATTTTTCCAGAATGCTTAAGTTTACTCCGTTAAGTGCCAAGATTATATTTGAGTCTGTTTTGATGGAAATCGTAAAATTAAGATGCATTACACAGCTCTCTCTCTTCTTTTAAAGTGATGGTACTGATAATTGTTACCTTTCTTTAATGGTTCCAAAAGTTTGTTTGGAACCATTTGTTCAATAAATGTTTATGGAGTGATTATTGTTGGTTGCAGATTTCTACGTATTAGGAATATAGTGGTGAAGGTTACATAAATCCTGCCCTCTAGAAGCTTCCAGATGGAGGAGACAGAAATATTAACAGGCCATTGTTCTATAGGCTCCTAAGAGCTACTGCCATGATAGGGTTAACAGAGACAGAGAGAGAGAGAGAGAGAAAGAGAGAGAGAGAGAGAGAGAGAGAAACTCTAATTGTGATGTCTGGAAAGGTTTTCCTATTGGTCCCTCTAGATTGAGGACTGAAATACCAGTGAAAATTAGTTGAAAGGGGAATGAAGAATAGAAGGGAAACTTCTGAGAAGAGAGAACTGTGAAAAGCAGATGTCAGGAGGCAATATGGAGTTTGAAGGGAAATGCAGAGAAGCCTAGGGTGGGGGCAGGGTAACAGATGTCCTTCAGTGACTTGCATGAGGCAGCTGGTACACCCAGGGCTTGAGACTGGAGACATTAGCTGAGCCTTGACCTGAAAAGTCTGCTATGCCTTCGGATGCAGATTGGGTCTCTATCTTCTTTTCCGTGTGTGCATAGCGCAATTTGATTAGTCAATGGACAGATATTAATTGGCTAACTACCAAATTCTGGGTAATAATAATAATAGCAAACATAGAGTCCTTACTATATGCTAGGTATTATAAAACAAGCTTGCACAGGTTACATTATTTAATCCTTGTGAAGTAAGGATTAATACTACCCCTAGCCTATGGTTGAGGAAATCTGAGGCAGCTTGTCTACTACCCCTCAGCTCATGGCATTCCTGTGACATAGCCTCAGAAGTGAAAAAAAAAGAATTTTTTTTTACCAAGTTGTATCAAGGGAAGACATCACAAAGATCCACTGAAGTTGAAAGAGCGGAGACAGTGACCTCATCACTTCATGGGATGAATGTCAATGTCACACTGCCAGAAGAGCTTGAGGGATGGGAAAGAGTCTTGCTACCATCTTTGGAAAATGCAATTTGCCTCAAGACACCACGTGAAAAGGTCACTAGATGGAGGGCTCCATGCTGTGTCCGCTGCAGCAGCCCTGTGCAGTGCACAAACTGTAGGAACATGCAGCACCTGTGCCCGAAAGTGTTTTGCTCTTGGAAGATCTCTGACTGTGTATGTTACAATGTGTTTTCTGGATGCCTGTACTGTACTTTCTAGAATAATTCATTTTGCAAAGATCTTAGTACCAGTGCTGGCATGGCTTGATGCACAGTTAATATTAATTCACTGCAGTTTACAGTCTCCAGTCTACTGAGTAATGAGGTAGCTGACAGTGGGTGAAGCAGGACTTGTGACATTGTCCTTGCAGTTGATTACATCTAAGTCACCACTTCTCTCTAGCAGATAGCAGTAGACTTTGTTTTAATGAGAATTACAGACATGATAGTTACCTCTAGAGAACTTATCTCCAATGGCTGTCCTGGACAGAACTGGAATTTCTGCAAGTGGTTGGAGTCTCAGTGTATTCCAGTAAATTTGAGCTCATTTGCTAGTGTTCCATTAGTCAAGATAAGGAGTTAGGAATTGTGGAAGAGGAGGAGGAGGGAGATTGCTGAATGAGCAAATCTATTTTATTGCAGTAGGTAGTCCAAGAAGTGAAACAGTCGGAGAGGAGGGAGGTTAACTAGGTAGATTGTGGAGGATTTTGAACATCAGTCTAAGGGGTTTTATCTTCTTCCTTCAACCTGTGGCTTCCCAACACTGTTGATCATGCAACCCATCAGCACCAAATTTTTGAGCACTCTCTGTCAAAATGAATATTCTTTACTGCTGTACTAAATTTATTCAAGAACAGAAATTCAAGCTGATAAAGATGAATACTTATTAAAGATAATCCTAATTTTATCCTGTACCCCAGAAGATTCATGTGCATATGTCCCACATTGGAGGTCACTGGCTCAGACAACAGGGTAGCTCTGAAGAGTCTTTCTCCTGAGTTAGCTAAATTCACAGTGGCATACGAGGAAATCTAAGCTGGCAGAGACTACACCTGGACAGGACTTAGCCTTCTCTGTGGTTTTGTTACGGAGAGAATCTATTATTCAAACATGAACTTACCTGGCTCCCTCCCCATTTTTCACATCTCTCTCCTTTCCCAGCTGTTGAGGGTTGGAGTACTCATTGAATTGTCCCATCCACAAAACAAATTGTAGATTTGTAGACTTGCAGCACTTCAAATAAAGGAAAATCATGTCTCATTCTGTCAAAGCTTTTTCTTGATCCAGCCTGAAAAATATCTGGTCTGTCGTCCTCTTTTACCATGTGCTATAATTTCTCTCTTCACCCAAATCTTGATAGCTCCCTTTCTCTGACTGCTTGTGTTGGAACCTCGTGAATCACCGGATGGGCCAATACTCCTGCTCTGTGTAGGAGAATGTCTGATAATATTGTGTAATATGCACTTAGCAGTGTGAATACGCACAGCTGTTGAATGTTAATTCTCCCAGCAGGCTTAAGAACACAAGTGCCAGTCCGTACTGAAGTCATGTTTGGGTTGTCTAATCCTTTTGTCAATAAGCGTAGGTTGGCATATAGGCATCACTTTTCAGCTGACCGTGTGGAAAAGGTCAGCTTACCCACCTTGCTCTACTGCTACCTTTTAGAGTATGTGCCCATTTTTTCATCTGCCAATATCAGGAACTCAGATTTAACTAATTATTCAGAGTTCTGGGGCAGGGACTTGATAATACCGTCAGTAATCATCAAGGCAGAGGCCTGCTGTGACTGTAGGCAGGTCCAGAAATATGTAAGGCAAGTGAATGTCATAGGGCAAAATTTAAGGAGGCTCTCATTCTTAGCGTCACCTGAAAATGGGTAGTGCCAGCACCTGGGGATGAGGCCTCCTTAAATTTTGCCTGCTAGACTCCTTACTTGTCTCATCTGGTCCTGGTTTTGCTTGAACCCATTTGCTTCTCAGGACTGACTTAGAGCCCAGGACCGAGCTTCCAAGATATGAGGAGATAGGCTATTTTGACCAGGGTTCAAACTGAATCACATCTAATCTTAGCATATGCCAAAGTCTGAGGTTTTCGCATTAGGCTGGAATGGCTGAGCTCAGATGAGCCTAGGATGCAGTCAGTGGTAATTCAAAACTTTAAACTCTGTCAGAGGCTAGGAAAGCTCTAGAGCTGAGGTTAGGAGAGGAGGAATAACTCATACCCTTTGTGTATTCACACATCACCACTGTGGCAGTCCCTCTGGCTATGGTGAGCACTCGAATCACATGCCTATGTTCTATTGGTTTAAGGAGCCCTGGCCCTTTGAGCTCTGGCTCATGGGCCATCTATTACCTGGTGAAACGTATCATCAAACCAGTGGCTCAGCTTCTTCTGTGAGTCTGGTACATTCACCATTTCTAACTTACTGGAGACGGTATTCTGAGTATGAGTCCATTCACTCTGCCAAGCCCGTCAGCAATGAGCAGCACCTAATGAAATCCTTCCAGCTCACATACTTCTAACCTTTGAGTAAACTTTGACTACAGACCAAAGGTTATCAAAATAGCTCAAATGGATGGGTTAAACGGCTCTCCTTTGTCCACAAGAGTTCATAAAGAAAACAATGGAAGCAACAAGTTTGTTTTTCAGACTTTTTAAATGGTAACAAGCTGGAAACAGTCTAAAGGTCCAAAATAGGGGGCTGGCTAAGGCAATTATGGTACCTCAACTTAAAGGAATGTTCTGCAGCAATTAAAATAAGTAAGAAAAACCTTATGAAAATATTTTTCTAATACAATGTTATAAAACTAGAATATAAAATCATATTTCACTATGTGAAGCATGTGAGCACATGGACAGAAAAAGCATGCCTATATAAAATCAGTTGCTTGGGGTGGTGAGCTTAGCAGTGACTTCTCATTTAAACACACTTTTAATGATGTTATTTGCATAATGATTATATAATGAATTTTTTTTTGGTGTTTAAAAAATTCCTAAGCACTTATAAAAAGTGAAGATGGTCTGATAAAGACTGGAGATTTGTTGTCCAGTGAATGGGCAGATCCCACTCTATGGTTCAAACTGTCTCAATTGAGCCCTTGGCATTGCCACTTTCTAGCTGTTTCATCTTGAGAGTATTCTCACCTCATCTATCAAATGGAGATAAGGGTGGTATCAAGGAGTGGGGATGTAGCTCAGTGGTAGAGCACTTGCCTAGCATGCATGAAGCCATGGGTTCAATTCCCTACACTGAAAACAAAAACCAAAACCAAGATCAAAGAATCATATCTATTTCCTAGGCTCTTGTAAGTCTGAGTTAGTATGTCTGGAGTACTTAGAAAACCTCCTGGCCCAGAGTGAACACTCAGTAAATATTAGTTCTTGTGATTATATTGTAGATCAGCCATCTGCCCTAAGCTACATCAGCTTGGGCAAAAACATTGAAGTCATAGCAATCTCTGGCTCGACAGTGACCTCATTTTCGAAGGTCTTCAGTAACTTTATCCAAGAGGCTTGAGGGGTCTCTGGCAAGCAAGAGGCTTTCACTCTCAGCTGGCTGGCAGAAAGGGAGGCTCTGCTGGCCCACTGAGGCCCACTGGCTGTAGCGGGGAGGCTAGTTATCCCTTCCAAGGACACAGAGGCGCCTGCTGCTGCAGCTGCAGGGCTGGCAGCCGAGGTGGCTGCTACTGCAGATGCCACAGCTGGCTCGGACTCCTGTGAATGCCCAAAGTCACATGCCAGCTGCCAGTGCCAATCCACTCCGGGCCCTGCCACTGTATCTTGGGTGAGAAAGCATCTTTGACTTTCCGTCTGCATGCAGCCCACCACACTCATTCCGCTGGGACACTGAGTTGCTCTTCATACTGTCCTTCTCAGCCACTGAAACACGCCCGCTTAGAAAACTGCATAATTGACTCTCCCCTCTTCCCCGGGAGACCCCCACAGGCTTCCTGCTACTGCCCAGGCTTGTCAGAGGGACAAGCCCAGACCTGACAGAATGCTCATAGGGCGCGATTCTGCTCCTCTGGGACCCCATGCAGCATGCAACCAGCATGACAGACAACCTGGAGAAAACATTTTGATGTAGGAATGGGGGCCAGATGCCCAGACAGCCGTGGGAGGGATGGCCAGAGTGGAGGGATGGCGGATGCCTGAGGCTATTGCTGACTGGACACTGAAGGTGGGGAAAGAAGGAGGAGGGGAGCAGCTGCTGCAAAGGCCGAAGGAAGGTCCCCAGCAGATGCTAGGAAAAAAAAAAGAGAAAACCTGAAACTTGTTTGCCCAAAGCAGCTTCTACCTCTCCAGGGTGTATTCTTTACTATTGCACTTTGTGCCCCCCACTTTTTCTGGCTTCTAATTTATACATAAAAGGGTGTTTGAGGTTGGGTGCTGGGGCAGTTCATAAATGTGATGGAGGTACTCACCTCACCCTAGGGACAGACCTATTATCTCAAATGTTGTTTCCTTCCCCCACCCATGTAGGATGAGAAGTGGGGACAGTGTTCATTAACAAAGCGGAGAGGGGGTGGTCTGAGGAAAACTGGATGTTGTACAAAAGGAAGAAGATGCAAAGTAAAAAACCCTGGTGGAAATAAAGTGTTCAACCAGTCCTGTATCCATTAAAGTAATAACATCATTGTGTGGCAGGTTTATCACTCCCTAGCAGTTCCTCAGTGTGGGAGCCGTGGCTCTTTCTAAAAATGAGAACAGAGTTGTGTGCTGCTGCTCCAGTGTGGAGGGGCAGGTCCCCCGGCCCTCCCCCAGTGCTCCCCTTACACCCCTCCGACAACCTTGGGCTTCGCCCAGCCTCTAGAACCATCACTAAAATTCATTTCACTCTTTAATTAGATTTCATGGAGTAAGGGATTGGGAGGGGTGCTGGGAAAGGCGTTCATGTGCCCTCTTTCCGCAGAGAGGGGTAATGCTGTTGATAGGGGAGGTGGGACAATGGTTGCTATGGAGACATATTCCCAGACATACAGACGCACACTCATTTTAATGCCTCTCTCTCTCTCTGTCTCTCTCTCTCCTCTCTCTCTCTCTTCCAGCAGGGGAAGGATCCAGTGCCCTATTTTTAGTGTCAGATTTCAGCAAAACAATTCACTTTCATTTCATCACACACGCACACTGCTGGGTTTTAAAGTAGGTCACATCTTCTAACTGTATCAAGAGCTCAGATCTCTCTTGCTTGAGTAATGGAAGGTTCCACCGAAGATTTTACTGATTGAGACGAAGATCTCAGACTTGCTTTGGTGCAGCTTTCTTTCATCTTGGTTTGACAGGCATCAGAATAGGCAGAATGAATAGCTGTAGGTAAATTTACATTTTAACGACGAATGCAAAATGTGGAGACCCTGATAATAGTAAGGGGAGGTGGAAAAATTAAAAATGACAAACTCATCTGTTATTTCTGTTATCAGATTATCACTGATTATTATGAAAAATGTTCTTCGAGCACCAATACTATACAGCCCTTTGGCAAAGAACTAAGTCCTGGCTAGTAGCTACACAACTTAAATATTTGATCTTTGTTAGAATATGTGGATTAGAATTGGGAGTTTTATTCGTGTCCCATCTCAAATTGCAATTTTCAAGTGTTTCTGTCTGTGTTTCTTGCTTTGTGATCTTTGCCAAATCTCACAGTCCTCTGTGACTAGAATACCCCATTGACTGGAACGAGCTCTAAATGTTCCCTTGACAGAACTAGCCCAAGGCAAGTCTGTAAACTGGCCAAGTGTCTAGCTTTGGAAGCCCCAGACTCACACACACCCCGCACCTCCTATCCCACAAGGGCCAGTTCTTCTTCCAAAATAGTAGCAAATTTAGGCTAATTGAGGAAAGGATAATCTTATTTATTTGCCTACTTATTCCTATATGAGAGATTAAACGCAGGGCCTCATGCATGCTAGACAAGTGCTCTACCACTGAGCTGCATCTTAAGCCCCTTAAAATTATTTTTTTATTTTCTGAGACAGGGTCTGTCTAAGCTGCAGGTTAACCTTGATTTTGTGATCTTCCTGCCTCAGCCTTTCAAGTAACTGGGATTACAAATGTGTGCCACCACACTAGGTGAGGCACGGCTAGTCACTCACTTGAAGCTCAGTGTCTCTTAACTGGAGCCTCTTGGTTGTTATTTCCACACTGGAAGAGAACTCTGGCTTCTCTTTCACAAGGCACAGTAAGGAACACTCAGTGAATACAACCCAAGGATATCCTGTGGTCTTCAGCATTAAAAATAATAGTCTCATTGAAAAAGAAGGATGGAATGAAATCATCAAGATTTTAATACTGATGGTATCATCCAAGTACTGGATGTTCAGTGGATTTTTATTTCCTCCATAACTGTACACTTTTCAAACTTAACTGAGCATACATTGCCTTCTTAATCAGAAAAGAAAGTAATAAAAATAAAAACAAGACTGAAGACTTCATACTGAATAATAGTCTTACATACACTGCTATGCAGTGGAATCTTTCATGGGTGATTTCACAACCACACTCTGAAGTAGGAGTTATGTTCCCCATTTAACAGAAAAAGCAGCTGACCAGTGGAGAGTGTGCCCATGACCATACAACCAGTGAGCAGCAGAACGATCTAAAGACAGGTCTGTAAAAGTCCAAACCCAGGCTCTAACATACTAACCTAGTGCTTCTCAAGTGAATGTCGCTACCATTTATTAAACACTCAGTCAGTGCCAAATAGATCTATCTGATATATATTATATATTATTTGACATATATTATATCAAGTATGCACAGTAATTTTATTTTAAAATCTGCAGCGCATAGATTTAAAGGTTCAGAAATTTACCCAAAGTCATAAGTAGTCGTAAGTCATAAGTAGAAAGCAATGAAATGAAGGAACGTTGAATCCAGGTCTTCATAAAACCAGTAGTGCCATGGGCCGTGGGTTCAGATTGGGGGACTGAGAAAAATCTTACATGGACATTCTCTAATACAGATGCCTTACTGTTTCATACACAAAGTTCTATGCATTCTAAACTTTAGGTTTTGACTACCTAGAAAATATATTTACCTTCTGTGTAGATCATAGATCTACACCTATAAGAGATAAAAGTCTAGGCCTGGAGGCCTTGGTCAGACAACCCACTGGTATGGCTTTTTGCTTATAAAACTATTGATTCTGATCATCTGAGTCCCTGGATCTCTGGTGCAATTGTGGACAGTTACTATTTTTCTGTTGTATTAAAGTGAATAGGCTTACCATTGATAGTGTCATCACTGATGCTAACAAAAAATCAAATTGGTACCAGCAGTGAGATAGACAGGTATTATTAGAAAATCCTAGAATCCATGAACAACTTGAGAATAGAAAACAAAAGCAAAGCCCAACCAATCCTTAAGATATTGAGAAAGTGACATAGGATATACTCTCTGCTTTTGGCCTGCCATCTAGATTGACTCTTATTTCAGTGATCTGGGAACCGAAGGTGAAGAAGACAAATGATCTGAGTCTGAAAAAACACCTTCATAGGCAGTGGAACCAAAGCTAGTAATTCCATTAAAGTGCTACTAGAAGTTCTCTGTTAGACAATGGGTGGTTGTTTAGTGGTTACTATCTAATTAAAGCTGTTGTTTTCCCTCCAAAACTTGTTGTTTGAGATAGTCTCCACCAGCTGCATCTAAATCAGGGAAAGGGAAGACAAAGGTCTATAGATAAAAGACTTCAATGTTGATGGCTAAAAACTATTTTTAGAGAAGTTCATTGACTGTTGTTACTATGGATGGGACCTATAGAGGGCAAGTGGAAGAGATGCCTCCTGAGTTTTGAGGGAATTTCATTGTCCAAAATCTATAAGCTTATTCTGATAAAACCTATAATAATTCAAACCTAAAGCAGCTCTTGTGGCAGTAAATTTCCATCAGCAAGAAAGCCAAAGCCATGTGACCTATGAGACCTCTGAAAGCCCAAGCATGTGACCTATGTAGGACACACTTGCCACTTCCCCCCTCACACATGCGCAGAGGATGGTGGACATAGCAGCACCTCACCAGAACAGTCACTAGACACCCTTTTTGGACAAGAGTTCTCTGTGTTCTTGTTCAGGAGGATTTGGTCATTACTATAGGGTATGACTTCTGGGGGGCTTTACATTTTCTGAGGGGGAGTTTTGTGTTTTTCTTGTCCTTATTCCATCACAGCACACATACACTGTGGATGGGGGAGGTGTCCTGATAACCAATCTTTTAGTTTATGGTTTGTGCTGTGGTTTAAATATTTCCTCTCCAAAATTCACTTTGAAACTGAATCTTTAATGCAATAGCGTTAATGGAGGGCCTTAACGAAATGATTTGGTTATGAGCTCAACTCTCACAAATGAGATGAGTATCTTTATAAAGGGGCTTAAGGGAATCTTATTGGTCCTTTTCTTGCCTTTCTGCCTTGTGAAGACGCAGCAGACAGTATCATCTTTGAAGCAGAGACCTCAACAGATCCCAAATATGCTGGCATTTTGATTTTGGACTTCCAAGCCTCCAGAACTGTGAGCAATACATTTTTACTATTGATCAGTGACCTAGTCTAAAGTATTTTGTTATAGCAGCTTGAACTAAGTCAGTTTGCAGGATTGTGTAATATTACCTCTGGACTCAAAGATGGAGACTATGTGCCTCTTAGAAATCTTGACTTAGGGCTGCAGGCAGTCCTCGGTAAGGATTTGGGGTCTCACTCCTTGGAGAAGGGATATGTTCTACACCAGGAAGAGGAATGCACAGATATTTTAGGGAGGTCAAAAGGGTAAATTATGGCAAAGACTGTTTAATTTGTTGCAAAATATTTGTTTTTCACCATTTTCTAGTATTAGAATTCTTAGTGCTCATCCACGCACATGTTGCTAGAAAGACTTCACTTTCTAGCCTTCCTGACTCCTGCTTAGTCAGGTAGGTTCATGTAAGTCTTGGTCAATTTGCTATAAGTAGTGTAAGCAAGTTCTGGCAAGTTTTCTTAATGAGAAGAGCCATTCTCTTACTTTTTTCTTCTTTATTCTGAACAGAATGGGGATATAAGGGCTGGCTGGAGCTAAAGCACTCATTTTGGACCATGAGATGATTAAGGAAATGAAAATTATGTTGATAAGGCATAAAAACAAGAAAAGAGAATCTGAGTCCATGTCATTGTGGATTATTTTACAATCTGTGAACTGCTCATCAGGCTGACATGAAATAAAAATAAATTTGTATGTTTAATCCATTTTGGGGGGACTTAGGATAGTTCAATCTCCCTCTGCCAAACCTAATCTTAAATGAACACTTGAGAAGTGGCACTTTTGAGTTAACCAAATTTCCCTAAAATGAACATGTATCTTGGGGACTATGGACAAATAATGGTGTAGAAAAGCCAGAAAATGAAGTAAAGCAAGGTTCAGATGATACATCAGTTTAGAAAAGAACAGAAGCTCATGGAATTTGTATTCTGCCACACTATAATTTATGCCATCATCAATATGTCTAGGAGAAATGAATACTCATCCTTTTTTTATTTTGAGGCACTGAAACATCAGAAACCTGAGTTCACTTACTTCTCTAGGCTTTGGCCAAGGTGCTTGCCTGCAAACCCCTTCTTGGGTGACCATTTGCCAGAATGGTTTATGAAGTATCCAATAGGCCCAGAAGTCCTGAGGCTCTGTAAAGTGACTAACCTATTCTGAGCTGTTTTAAAAGTTAATCCATTTTTGTTAAAAAAAGTTAATCCATTTTTAATATTCCAACAACTATTTAAATTTTGTTCTTACCTAGTTTGGTATAAATCTATTTTTACTGTCTAGCTCCTTCTATCTCAGAAGTGACTTCAGTTTTTAATATGGGAACTTACTTTATTTCTTCCAAATTGTATTTTATTAACTTGATGCAGTTGTAGTCTGTTTCTGATACTACATAATTACTTAATCACTTCAATATAATATCAATTCAAAGACTTCATTATTAGTTACCTAAATATTACTAGTTCCCTTCTGTTTTTTCTCTTGTACAATGATAACGGTTGTTTCTAAAACTGCTTTGAAATTACCAAAGGGAAAGAGCAACATCAAGATAAAGTGCTGCGTTGTTCTTCTCTGGAATTATGCCTTGGCTCAAATTTGAACTTGGGGTATAAATTGTAAAAGGTTCTGCCAAGAGTACTCCAGTTCCGATATGCAGCATTAGATGAATTTCTGCTTCTAAGCCAGGCCATTGTGCAAACTGGGAGAGATGGGAAAGGAGGGTCAGGCAGGAAAGGGATAAGTTTTGTCCCAGGGCTATCATGCTACCATTGTACTCAGAAATACACATCACCACTTCTTCCTCTCTTCCTCCTTCCCTTCCCTTCCTTCCCTTCCTTCCCTTCCTTCCCTTCCTTCCCTTCCCTTCCCTTCCCTTCACTTGTTTTCTTCTTCTTCCAGTTCCTTTTTTCCTACCACTCTCCCCATACAGACTTTCTGCCTTCCTCCCTTTCACAAATATTCACTGCGTACTGGGGTATCTCATCTTTAAAGACGGTGCCACTAATGAACTGGGGTCGCATCCAGGCACTGCAGACAACTGCCCAGTGGCACACCTGGCCAAAAGCCAGAACACTTTGCAGCCATATCCCTCAGATGACATCATCCCCAGCTGCCATTTGACTCTGTGCACATGGAGATTCCTAAGGAAGCATTGCCCAACTGATCCGACTCAACTCACAGCTTTGTGAAATTATTTAAAAAACTTATTTTAATTCACTGTGTTTCAGAATGGCTTATGATGCAACAATTGGTCATTGAACTGAGCACTTAGTGTGAGCCAGAAACTGCTCTAGAATCTGGAAAGTGAACAAAGCGTACACTAAGCATATACAAAACAATATGCAAAGCAATACAAATCAGTGCCCTAGAGAACCCACATACTAGTGGGAGAGTCAGTAAACTCCCCCCACACATGTACATGCACCACACACACAGAGTAATAACAGCCAAAGTGAAAAAGTAAAGAAGCAAAAGGGAATGTGAAGTATGGAGAGAACGGGGACGTTTGGGGTAGGAGAGCCAGGGAGGGACTCGCTGAGATGATTTTTGAGTTAAGAACTAAGAGAACACAAAAAGCTAGCTGTGTGGCTTACCTGGGGGAAGACTGCTCCTGGGGGCACACAGTAACCATTAAGCCCTAAGCGGGGCGTGTGTATGGTGTAGTCAATGAACAAGAGTCCACTGCAGC
Source organism: Chinchilla lanigera (assembly GCF_000276665.1). Lineage (NCBI taxonomy): Eukaryota > Metazoa > Chordata > Mammalia > Rodentia > Chinchillidae > Chinchilla > Chinchilla lanigera. The sequence continues at coordinate 19,977,725 of NW_004955435.1, read as the reverse complement.
TGGGGCAAAGGAAATGAGGGCAGGTTGTTGGCAATCAGGTTAAAGAGGTTGGTGTATAGATGGGTCCTGAAGGTCTGAGGAAGGACTTTGGCCTTCATTCTGCATGAGATCAGAGCCACCGGAAGACTTTGAGCTGAGGAGTGATGTCATTTGACTTCTGATTTAACAAGAGCACTCTGGGTGCTATACTGAAACAAGAGCAGACCAACAAACAAAGGAGCCTGTCTGAGGCTTTTGTGACGGTGCCAGGGAGAGTTGAGCGTGGCTTGGATCTGGGTGGTGACAGGAGTAAGTGATGAAGAAGAGATTACATTCTGGTTGTATTTTTAAAGTGTAGTTGATGATGGACTAAATTTGGGTTAGGTGAGGAAGAGAGACGCCAAGGATGATACCAAAATCTGAGCAACTAGAAATGGATGGTGCTATTTATTGAGACGGAGAGCTCAGCAGATAGAGCAGGCTGAGGGAAAACATCCTATGCTCCTTTTTGATTTCCTAATTTGTCTTTCTCCTGCCCTCTCTTCCTCCCCATTGAAGTCGGATGTCTCTCTATCCCACACATTTTTCAGGAGCCCACATATTAAGTATAGCAAGAAGTCCAAAGAAGGAAGGCAGACTTTCCTTTGAAATCCATAATCTGGGGCTGGGGATTTAGCTCAGTGGCACAGCGCCTGCCTGGCAAGCGCAAGGTTGTGAGTTCGATTCCTAGTACCGGAAAAAAAAAAAAAATTGAAATCCATAGCCACCATTTTAGGCAGAGGGATCAGAGTGTAAACAAGGGTCCAGTCCAGTTTGTCCCTATCTTAGTACACTCTGGGCAGAGATGCTGGCTACTGAATGAGTTGACCAACATGAATCATATTCAAAATATGGAAAGTGAGGAAATTCCTCTCAGCTTGTAACAACCATGGATATTGATGAAGCACTATTGCTTTCTGAGACCCAGCCCAGCAACCAGAGTCAGGCACCATGACAGATTCTCTTAACCAGATTTCCAGAACTGCAAAAGAGAAAAAGAGCCTGGGCTTCCCTCATGCTGTTGCTTCCACAATGGGATGTCAGATATTTCATGGACCCACAATTACGGAGATGTGGGTTAAGGAGTAATATTATCGCTAAATAATTTAGAAACTCAGTAGAAGAAAAAGCAGATTGGAAATTTCCTAGTGGCTGCAGCTTTCTGGTGGAAGATGAAACAATTTTGGAATCAATCAAACCTGAGGGATAGAGGTGGTACATGGGTGTTTCCTCAGTATGCTCAGTCATCAAGCTCAGGCACTTAACTGGTCTCAGTAAATACCAGTGAGTGGCTAAACTTAAGGATTACAGCCAGAAGTATACTGCTACATGTTTAACAATGGGCTTCCCTGGATGGGGCGGGGAGGGGGGTTCTGACTGATAAGAGTTTGCCAATTTCCTTTGTGTAAATACTCCTACCATGACTATTTCAAGGTACCAATGTGAGGTCACTGAATACAGATTTAGGAATGCATCACCACGTAAACAACGCTACCAAACAGGTATAACGGAGGCAAATAATTTAAGAGCATAGATTTAACAATCAAGTGTGGTAAAATAATTATAGGTGATATGTTTTGAGTACTTATCACCTTGGTTTTAAATATAATTATTTAATGGAAAATATACATAATATTTATTAATGGCTATATTTGACAACTGGCTTTCAAAATTCCTGAAAACTTAACAATCACTGTTTGCAAGCCAACATGAGCCAGCTCCAGAATATCATGGATTTATAGCTATTAGCAGTCATCTCCTTTGTTTAGTGGAGCCACCCTTTTGATCTCAGGCTGGCACAGTTTTTGCCACTTGGTTGGCCTGTCAAAATTCATGAGGACCTGGCCCACTAGTTCATTTGTTCTCCAGCTGAGGAGGAGCCAATCTCTACTTTTGAATTTGAACTCAGAAAGCAGGGACTTGAACTTTAATTCCTTCCTTTCCAGGAGGCACTGGGGTCTCCTGCAAATAGGTCCCCCACTTCTAGAAAGTTTGTATCTACGCGGGAGAAAAATGGGAAGGGTTTTGACTGGGAATGGTTAGAGAGAGGGAAGGGGAAAAATCCCTTCACAACTTTGCCCACCCAGGGCAAAGGTCCTACTTGGCCTGCATTTATATAACCAAAAGAGACTGAGCGATTTGTCACTGAACAAGGAATATCTGCTTCAGTATGCTGTCCGCTTCTATGGGAGTGCAGAGCCAACAACACCACAGCCACCTGAGGTTCTCCACAGAGTGAGGAAGGCACACTCGCATGTTTTTTTGTTCCTGCCTATAGTAAAGTGGTAAACTCTCACCCTAGAAAAGAAAAACACAAGTTTACTTGAGACTGCTTCCCTCTGAGGAAGCCTTGGGTCCCGCTCATTTTCTCTGTTGTTTCCTCTCCCACCCCAACTTTATCTCTCCCTTTACCTCAACAATTACACAATGCCTTCCCTAAATCATGCTACCAACGTGCTAGGAATGCCAAGATAAGAAAGAGGCAATCCACTCTTGTTTTCCTTTAATTCATTTCCTACAAATCTGCTAGGACGTTCTTTAAAAATACAAATCAAAATGTAAACCAACTCTTTTC
>NW_004955435.1:19962707-19974443 GCF_000276665.1 Chinchilla lanigera | reverse complement strand
AAGTATTGGCTTCCTCCCTTTATTCATCAAAAAATCTGAATGGATTAGTAAGCAGTTGATAGGGGGTTGACTTAAGAAGGCCCTAGATCAGTGATATTAGAAGCCTGACTACATACAAGTAGATTGAGAAAACAGATGCTAAATTTCCCACTGTTGGGGAAGGGAGTTACAAATATAGAAAGACGGAAGCCAAAATAATCCTTGTGGTGTTAGACTGAAAGTGCAGTTATTAGTGTAAATTAGGAGATAGATGGATAAATAGATAGAAATAGAGCTCCATGGATATAAGAAAGAAAAAAGATGTGTGTGTGCATACATGTATGATTTCTAGCTCCATTCAGTGGAAGAACCTAGAGGAATCCCCAAAATAATGAGTACTGAGTACACTAAATACTCAGATTTTAGATCCCAGCATCAGTCTATACTTCAAGGGATTATATTTTCCTTGGAAAAATGGGCTGATTTGAGGGCTGAGGCCAGGAAAAAACAATATAAACCTAGAACATTGCTTCTTTTCTTTTCTTTTCTCTTCTCTTTTCTTTCTTTCTTTCTTTCTTTCTTTCTTTCTTTCTTTCTTTCTTTCTTTCTTTCCTTCCTTCCTTCCTTCCTTCCTTCCTTCCTTCCTCCTTCCTTCCTTCCTTCCTTCCTTCCTTCCTTCCTTTCTTTCTTTTTACTGTATTGGGGACTGAACTCAGGACTTCAAGCCAGGCTAGGCATTCTACCACTGAACAACACACCTGGTCCAACCCTAGAACATCTTATTGTACCAGAATGTAAGAAATTTTTCCAAGACTGAAGATGTGTTAAAAGGATACTGAAACCAGCCTGAAGGGGCTTCTACTGACCAAATCTCGGACAAGTTTAGGCTCAAAATAAAATTAAGTCCCATAAATAAATTGAAGCCCATGTGTGCTCACAGACACAGTTCTATGAATGAATAAATAAATGTAAAGAAGATTATTTCTTATAGTATAGAGTCAACCAATATATACAGAATGGTAGAAGAGAAATCACCATTCAGTAGCTATCAGATTAGTAATCAGTTCAGGCAAGAAATGTTAATGGAAGACGATACACATGGATCAATGCAGGCCCAGGGCACAGCCACTGCATCTCATGGCATTTCCGGATCAGTGTGGGTGACAGCCCACACTGTCACTGTCCATATGGCTGACCTGGTTGTACAACCGGGCCATCTCCTAGGCTCTCCTTTTATCACTTCTGAGCACTCAATTCATTCATGGGCTTGAACAGAATTTTACAGATAATTTTCTAAAAATTGCTCCTTAAAATTAAGCACAGTGTATAATACTAATACAATAATAACAGCTAACATTCATTTTGAGTGCGTCTCATATGCCAAGGTGCATTTACATGTATTCTCCCATGTAGCCCTTACCATAACCCTTCCAGAAAAGACTGTCCTTAACCACACTCTACCAACAAGAACACCGAAGTCCAAAGATATTAAATAATAACTTAAGGAGAAAAAGGATCTGGTTTGTAAATACTGGTCATGTGACTCAAGGGCAGTGAGCGTCTCCTGGATGCCAGTTTGTCCCGACAGTGTAAACCTGTGCCTACCAGCAGCAGCCTGTGTGGATGGGGAGAGCACCTCAGGCCCTCAGAAGGTGAAGTCTAAGAAATAAGGTTGGCAGTACTGGGCAAGAATACATACCCACTTGCCTAGGGGTGCTTGTCTTCCAGCGACATTTATGTCTCCAAATACAATTTATTTCTTTCCTCCCTCTTACCCAGAGTGCCTATGATGGCACAAAGTAGAACAGAGCTGAGAGGGAGAGGAGCACGGGGAGGGAGCCAGCAGGAGAAGTCGGCCCAGGTGCAGGCAGGGAAGGGTGTGTTAGTCTCCAGAGAGCTTAAAAATAATAATAAAACAGCTCAAAGCCATCTGGTTTGTATAATCACCATGCTTCCTGGCAAATCTAAACAATGTCAATGATAAAATGCTCCTCCCAGCTTCTACTCTCTATCCGCTTTGGAATACCACTGGTTGGAAGAGATCCATCTAACTGGATTGTGAGCTTTATTCAGTTTTGAATTCCCAGAATATGCAGTGTCTTGGATGTAACAGATGCTCAATGAACATTAAGTTGAAAAAAAACTATAAACTTTCACAGTAATGTGTTCAGTCCTTTAAAATCTGAGCTGGAGCTCCCCAAAGTCCCGTCTGGGCATCGCCTATCACAAAGGAAACTTGCAGCAACACAGAGCCCCTCTGTTAAAACCGAGAGGAAAACTAAGGTAATTGCCCCAAAAATGTCAGAGAAGTGGGAGGTTTGCCAGTGTGCTGCAGACAGCTGCCTTCGTTTCTCACCCCGCATTGGTACTGGTTATCAGGCATGCCCTTGAGTGATTTTATTGATATATATTTTATTTTGTTCACGTGGAAAATCGGCAAAAATCACCTCATAATTCAGGATATTAAAGAATCCATTAGTTCTAGTTGGACCTGGGATCCTAAGGGGAAGTAAGTGCTTAGAAAATACCTCTCCCACTACACAGACAACCTCACACTCTCAGCTTACCTAAACCAGCTCATAATTGGCACCGGCTGGCAGGAGAGCATGAGGCCCCTGTCCTGGGCTAAGAATCAGGTTATAGATTTCATCCCTGCAAAGAGGCTATTCTCCATTAAGGGGTAAGATGTGGGGGCTAAAACACTAGTACTTACGAGCTGGAATGTAAATTGGCTAAGGAGAACCTGAAAACAGCGTTCACATGCGTCACTGCAGCTCCTTGCTTGGTCCGGGACAAAGCATGTATGAAATAAGCGAGGAGACTACAGTGCCAGCTGTATTTCACTTTATAGTGTATCTCTCCAGAATGGCATCACTGGTGTGTATGCTGCCTGTATCTTTCTGTTCCCCAAAGTTATTTTCTCCTGGATGGGTGAGACAGCCCTCCCCATCTATGCACAGGGAAAGGTGGACGTAACGTGGGTAGCATCTGTGACACCAGAGCTGCCTCATTTCCACTACTTCTGGAGGTCCACTTTCTCCTGCATTATTCCTAGACCCGCTCAGCACCTTTGCTGTGTGTCCCCGCCCTGCTGTGGTCTGAGCCAGGACCCAGCTCTGTTCTTGGAGAGCAATTCCTGAGACCTGTCCTCTCAGCTATGGCCCTGGGCTTGCCAGCCTGGACTTGGAATCTGGAGGACTCAAGGCGAGCCCTCAGGCAGGCGCATGATTATTCAGCAGAAGCAAGTGGCAGTGGTGGTGTTTAGCAGCTGGTGGCTAGGGTGCTGGTGGCTGTCTCAGATGAGGGGTTCTCAGTGATGTGACCTTGGCTGTGTTCGTTGGTGCCAGCTCCTTTGGTTCAGGGCTGTTGTCTGAGCCAGAGTTTCTAGGCTTCCTGTCGATTCTGGGAACTATTTGAATGTTCTCCAATAATTATTTTTCTCTTTAACAGAGTCAATTTCTGACCCTGCTTAGTGTAGCATCTGTCCTGAAAAAACCTAGAAACAAAGACCAGGACTTAAGAGGAAGAAAGGTAGAGCGGGAAAATTCGAGTGGAATAAAGAAAGGGAATTAGAAAGCAGCAAAGAGTGAGGCATCATGGCAGTGTGAGGGAAAAGCAAGAAATGGGTGGGGGAGAGTAAAGGAATCAGCAGCTGAGGCAGAACAGCCTGGAAGGGGTCCTGTACCTTGTTAATGCTTGTAATGGGAGCCTTGAAGGAAATTGCCAAAGCGGCCTCCCCGAGGTATTTCTGCGTTTCTATTTCTGGCAGACAATGTGGTTTAAATGGGTTTTTTGTGCCTGTTTTAGGAACAACAGTTCCTTGATTTGGACTTGCTTCTGGAGATAAATGAAGGTGTTAGCGTCTCCTTTCTTCACTTGTCAAGCCTGCTGCATGCTCGGACGCACACAGATATACGGGCATGAATATGCATAGTGTGGTATGATAAATGTATGCATGAGAAAAATGGGTCTGGGGCTAGTTCTGTAGGTGGAGAAATTTTATGTAACAAGCTTATTTAGTATCTCAAAGGGAAAACATTACTTACTCTGCCATATTAACTTACATTTGTCTTATTGGGAAGACAGAATGAAGAATCTTTGACAATTAATAGAAATCATAGGAAAAATTATGATTAAGTGCCATCTGCTGGCTCCTGTGCGTGGTATTTTTATGCAGCTTCAAGCCTGTCCTCATAACTACCCAGAGTCTCTCTGGTGCTGAGGGTGCACTTGCCTGCTCCATATCTGGCCTATTAATGAGTGTGGCATTTTGTGGGTATTTATATGTGGGTGGGGAAGTGTGTACATGTGTGTGAATGAAACTAATTTGAGAAAACAAATTCACCTTACGTAAATCCATCTTCTAAATTCTGCTTGGCGAGCGTAGTCTAGGGCTTATTTTAAAATTCTGTTTTGGTAGCAGATTGCAAAAGCAATGTGTGCTTAGCATGTGTATAGAAGGGGAGAACGGAGGGGGGTTTGTGCTTTGAAAGTGACTTCTCTCTCTGATTTCCATCCTCTGCTCTGAGTATGTATGTGGTTTGCCTCTCAAAAGCCCTGTCTAGTTTCTGGCAGGTGAGAAATTTCAGGTCTCATTTTGATGACATGGCAATAAGGGAGCCTTCATTGCTCAGAAGTTGGTATGAAGGAAAACAGAGTCCCCGTGAGCACGTTTGACCTCTTGCCCTTATCCAGCTCTGCAGCCTGGACTGGAAGTGCTCAGCAGGAAGTAGGTCTCGCTGTTAGTAAATTACCAAGACTTGTGTTTACATGGTGGATCAACAGGCATAGGTCAGCCTTTGTCTCACCAAGTAGACCCTGGAATGGATCATTTCTCCAGGCAATTCACATTCCAAATCCATTTTCAGCTGTGATTAATGTGATTGATGTTCAATAGTTCTCAAGTAATAGAAATAGTTACCAGTTCCTGAGTGCCCAGTAAAGTAGGAGTTGTGAACTTTTGAACTTTTTTCATTTGAACTTTTTTTTTTGGCTTTGGTTTATTTACATATTTGAAATAAGTCTTAGAATGTCAACAACATCTAATGTCAAATGAACATCCCTTACTATTTTAATGCTATATATGTTACACAGAAAGAATCTATGAGGATAGTTATGTTATAAAGTATAGTAATAATAAAATGAGCTGCAATAGCTCCTTTTCATTTGTTTGACTTAGGATTAGAATTGGGATCTTACCTGTGCTATTTCACAATGATAGATGCATATGTATGTTGGCTCCATTTCTCACACTCTTAGGAGGTAGATGTGATTTTCCCATTTTAGATTATTAGATTGAGGCTCAGAAAGAGAAGCAGCAGGCCATGCCACAAGCTTTGTTCATGGGTGTGTGAGTGTGTCACTAATAGGTTATAGAACGTCAAGGGTGTACCGGCTCTCTCTCCGGTATGGCAGACACTGTTAGCACTTAACTTGTGTTCCCTGGGTGTTTTGAGTTTTTTCAGATCAATAGCTTCTTTCTGTAGTCACCTGTACCTTTTTGTTCAAGTGGCGAAAATAGGTCAAAACCGCCAGGGGAGGGCCTTGATAATCTCACACAGTTGTGACACTAAGTGAAGTACTTCAGACACAAAAGTTTAAATATCATATGGTTTCCTTTATATGAGAAACTTTCTTTCTCTAGATGAATTGTAATGCAATTCTTAGAGAGGAGGGGGAGAGGGAGAGGAAGAAAGAGAGAAGGAGGGAGGGAGAAAGAGAGAGCAAAATAGAGATAAATAGGTACTAGGGAGATCTTTTCCAAGTGGATGGGGAACAAGAGATGAAAGGAAGGGGTGGAAGGGGAGGGACGGATAAAAGGGAATTAAGAAATGATTATGAAAATAAAGCTTTTGCAAAGAGAAAGGGGATCAAGAGTTAGAAAAAGTGGGGTGGGGTGATGAAAAATAAGAATTAAGATGTATTGTGTACATATACTAATCCCACCATGATAGATGTAGTCATTTTTTTTTTTTTTTTTTTTTTTTTTTTGGTTTTTCTCCGGTACCGGGAACCGAACTCACGACCTTGCGCTTGCCAGGCAGGCGCTTTGCCGCTGAGCTAAATCCCCAGCCCCTTAGATGTAGTCATTATATACTGCTAATATGTACTAATAAATTTTTTAAAAAAAGAAGGAAGGGGGACCAAGAATCAGAAGATGGAAGTATTGGGGCTGGGGATTTAGCTCAGCGGCAAAGCGCCTGCCTGGCAAGCGCAAGGTCGTGAGTTCAGTTCCTGGTACCAGAGAAAAACCAAAGAAAAAAAGAAGATGGAAGTATTTAGTGTGATCAGATTTCTTGTAAATGCTGGTCAAGGGGCTGAAATTCATGTCAAGCATGGGAGGGAAGTGATCTTTTCAAGAGAAAGAAGGTCTTTGCAGCTACCTACACCTATGTAAAGAACTGGAAAAGGAAGATACTTTCATAATGGAAGAAACAGAAATGGTGGGCTGGGGTTATAATTCAGTGGTAGAATACTTGCCTAGCAAGCATTCAGCCCTGGGTTTGACTCCTAGCACCATATGCGTGTGCACACACACACACATAAATGCTGAATAAATCGATGAAAAGGTGCTTAATTCCATTTGTCATTAAAGAAATGCAAATTAAAATAATAATAGGCACTACCTTTCACCACTAGATTGGAAGAGATGATAAAGTTAGTGATATCCAATACTGGCCAAAATGCAAAGAAATCTTATGTGTGTTTCAACACTCTGTGGAAATATACATTCATGACATTACAGAGCAACTTGTCACAATATATCCAAATTGTGAAGGCATATGTCTTCAATCCAGACTTTACACTTCTAAGAATTTGCCCAACAGCTTCACAAGTGTACATAGATGTATCTTCTAAGATATTCATTATAATATGGTTCAATGCAGCAGACAGAAAGAGAGACAGAGAGAGAGAGAGAGAGAGAGAGAGAGAGAGAGAGAGAGAGAGAGGCAACCTAAATGTCCACCAAAAAAAGGACTATGAGCTAAAATATAAACCATCTTTGCAACTGGTTGGAAGAGGATAGGAGTTGCAATGGAGATATAGGACATGCCTGAAAAAGTATGACTGAAACCATATGTATCAAAATTGGGTAAACAGAGGCCAGGAGGAGCATCCCCAGTTTGTGGCATGGGCTGGCAAAACCATGGAGGGACATATTCAACGCAGTTTTGTTTTGTTGAGAGAAATGCTGGTGCTACACAATGTGACACTTTTTTCCAGCCCTTTCACTGTGTGATGATATGTTAAAAAATCAGGACACATTTAGTGTGATCAGATTTCTTGTAAGTGCTGGTCAAGGGGCTGAAATTCATGTCAAGCATGGCATGGACCCAAAAGACAGTCATCTAAGCAGATGAGGTGGACAGCCAACATCTGGGTCACATATGTTTGTGTATGCACAAAAATTTTCTTGAAGTGTATGCAAAAATCTGTTACCACAGTTGCGTCTGGGGAGCGAGAACTGGCATGTTATATAGAGGTTGGCTTTGAGTTTTCAGTTTATACCTTCCCACTCGATGGCACTTTTACTTTTAAAATCATTTGTAAAAATTACATCACTCAAATAACACACTGGGAGAACAGTGATGGCTCCTTACCAGTTGAATGTAACATCTCAACTTTGCCCCAGATTTGATACTTGCATGATTGTGACTGTGAAAATACAATGATTCCCGAAGAAAGGCACAAGGGATGAGACTGTGCTTGCAAAAGACTTTAGTATGACACATTTCTGGAATTACGTAATTCACTCATTACAGAAAAGTAGTATGCTGTATACTGTGTATGTATTCACACTGCAGAAAGTAGGTGCTCAACAGATGCATATTGACTTCAATAATATTAAATGTGTACATTTTTGTCCAGAGTTCGGATATACATGTATGATCTCATTTGATTCAAGTGTAAGAAAGCGGCCCCTCAGTTAACTGTAACCTGCCACTGTGCGTAGCAAAGCCCTGCTCTGTAAATACTACTCGCGCTTCCTCGCTCAAGTCCTGTGCAATCCATTAACCCAAAACAACAGCTCCACTGAGTCAAACATGCAATGCTTGGTAACTCATGCTTGCTAGGTTCAGAACATTTGAGAGCCACTTTTACTGTAGTTCCCAAATTTTACCATTCCATTCTGTTCTTGAGGGGTGAGGTGACTTTCACAAGCTCCAGAAGTTGCTGTTGAAATCCTGGGCCTGAAATTTTCCATTTTGAGAGACTAGTAGCTGTTTGTGAGGCTGCTCCCTCAGGCAGGCTGGGGGCAGAACTGGAAAGGATCACTGCTTGCCTGGAAGGAAACTCCTGCACACGCGTTTCAAATGCTGCAAACTTTCCTGGCCACAGAAGAGAGACTTGGAGCGGGGGTTCCAGCCCTATGTTCACCTCATCAGCAAAGAGCAACTTTCTATGCTTCCCCAGTGCCCTTCACTCTTGCTTCTGTCTCCCCAGTGCCCATTTAATGGATTTTAATCTGGACGGTTGATTTCAGTGTTCTAATGATTTCTATCTATTCTGTTAGGTTAACCATGACCATCACAGCTCAGAGGGGCCACCGGATGAATTTTAATTTTATTTTCCTACATTTTATTATGACAAATATCAAACATTCAGAAAAGTTCAAAAAATGTGCAGTGAATACCCATCTACGTACTTGGCATCAAGATTCTCCAACAGGCGTTTTGTGGTTTGATTGTGCTTTCAGGCCTGTTTTTTCTAGTGTCTTTGGTCCTCAGCAACCACACCCTGAACCTACAGTATCCACACACCTCTCCCTCCCTTCTCAGCCCTTATCGATCTCTTCCTTCTCTGAGTGTCTATGGCAATTACAGACTTAGATGCACAATTTAATAAGTGCAGTCAGCCCTGGGTATCCTTGGGTTCTGCATCCATGGATTCAGCCAACTGCAGATCAAAAATATTTAAACAAAACAGTTGCATCCATACTGAACATGTACAGCCTTTGTGTGTGTCATTCCCTGAACAATACAACAGCTATGTATGCAGTATTTAAATTGTACTAGGTACAAATAACCTAGAGATGATTTAAAGAACACAGTAGGATATATCTAAGTTATTTGTAAGTACTAATTGTTATTATTACTATTATTATTGCGGTGATGGTGGTACTGGGAATCAAACCTGGGGCCTAACACATCCTGTACCACTGAGCAACACCCTGAGCCCAATGTGCCATTTTTTCTAAGAGACTTGAATATCTGTTGATTTTGGTGTCTGCCTGTCCTAAAACCAAACCCCTGCGAATGCTCAAGGACAACTGTACTTATAGTCAACAGACAGTAACATTTAGTATCTGCTTTGGGCCAGACATAATACACTTTTACACATACAATTGTGTTTATCTTTAATCTATGAGGTAGTTATTATAATCATTCTCAACCTATGCTAAAAAAATTGAAACAAGGTAAAGGGGCTTCCAAAGTTACTTACAGCTAAAACTATTATAAAATAGATAATTATGAATGTACTATCTTAACCTGTATATTTAGAACAAAATACACCATTATAGTTAAGTGCTCTTTTTTCTTTTTATCTTTTTTGAGATAGGGTCTTGCTATGCAGTTCAGGCTGAACTTTAGCTTACTTTGTAGCCTAGGCTGGTCTTGAACTCACAGTGACCCTCCTGCCTCAGCCTCTCAAGTGCTGGGACTACAGGCATGCACCAGCACACCCAGTTTAAATGTTCTTATTAACATTTAACCATACACTAGCAGAATTATATTGCTGTCCTTAAGCACTCAAAGGTAAAGGGCAACTGGGATGTGGAAAAAGAGAAGGGAAAGAAGGAGAAATTTTATATGTATGTGTATGCAGGATAGTCAACATGGCTGTTCTACTGTCTTGTATTTCTTTGCTGAAAGAAACTGTCAGTGAGTCCTTGGTTGATCAGCATTGCATGTCTATATCTGTTTTCATGAGAACCCACTTTGAAGATATCAATATGTAATACAACAAGCATTGTTAATTCCCTACCATTTTGTTTGTAACTCTGTACTGTCTGTACTGTTTCTTTGCTATTTTGTAAAATGTTGTCTGTCTGTTAATATTTTCCTCCTTTTATTTTTAAAATTAGAAAAAAAATATTGCTGTCCTTGCATGTGTATTTCAGGGCAAGGTGTGGGACATGATTGTTTGGATCCTGCCATTTGACATCACTATTTAAATGTATATATCCAGTCCCCAAAGGGGATTTTGCTTTTGTAGTGTTGGTTGTTTAGTATCAGACACTGCAACTGACTTTTCCCCCTGGAGAATCAAAAGTGTCTCATTTGTTTTCCAAAGTTGCTTTATGAAAATTCATGACTTAATGTAAGTAATCTAATAGAAAATTCTGGACAGCAACAGAAAATACTATGCAGTTTCGTACTTATTTTGCTAGCCTAAAAACAAGGCACAAAACTCCCTGTTATAAACAGCTGTTGCAGCGCTTTTCCTTCCACAAGCTCCATAACAATGTTGTGCACCAGGGATGCTGGCAAGTGTGCAGATGAGCCACAGGAAGAGCATTATCATTTGACACTGAGGAAGGGATGAGGTTGGAATGTGAGACGGTCTACAGAAGGGGATACGAAGACTGGCGGGAGCAAAGCCTGCGTTGCCCAAAAACCAGCCTCCAGAGCTTTCCACTTTCTTCTGCTTTTGTAGTACCCCTCCCTGGCAGACTAGTCTGTGTACATGCACTGAAATTTAGATGGTACTTTACAATTTACAGTGTGCTTTTCTAGAAATGATCAGACCTGCACTTTCTTAGTAAGAAAAAAATATTATTGCTCTCACTTTTCTAAGGCTCAGAAGTTAAGTGACTTAAAATATCACCTAGCTTTTCTTCCACTTTACGCTAGAGAGCAATGGATTTAGAAATCACATTTGAATTCGAATCCCTTTTTTGCCTCCTCCGTGTTCCTGACCTCTGAGCCGTTGATTTAACCACTCTGAAATGATCCCCTGTAAAATGAAGATAATAAAATCTACCTTATAGATCTGAAGTTAAAAGTATATTAAATTGTGTATGAAAAGTGTTCTGCAACTGCAGTGTACTATATGGACCTGTTTATTATTAATATGTAGATAATATGCCACTATGGTAGCATGTATTTTATTTCATTAAGCTTTTTATTATTATACACTCCAACTTTCTTTGGGTGACTATTATAAATAATCATATAAAATATGTGTCCTGTATTATGTTGTTCCCCTTGCAAAATATCCCCCAAACCATAACAATAGCTATTTTATCTCTAAACAGATGCAAAACGGCATGCACAGGTTTCTCATGGTAATATTTATCAAGTCTTTTATAATTACCATTCAAGTCCTCCTTTCTAACTAATTTTTACAATTTGCCTTTTATTCATTTGGATTTAGCTATCATATTTATAGTGTCTTCGACGGGTTTTATCCAAGTGTTTGCATAAGTCAGTGATTATATCCAGAGGCTTGACCAGTTTGAGATTAAATTTCTGGTAGAAGCATTTCACGGCTAGTGCTACTTTCCATTGCACCACATCAAAATTGTCATAGTTTTCTCTTTTTGTGATCTTCAAGTGGATTGGGATCTTTAGGCAGTGGGTTCAGGCAGTGGATAGATACAGGTTTTGTGGACAATGAAGTTTGCACAATTTCTGACACTTTTAAAGAGAAAAAAAGGGGCTGGGGATTTAGCTCAGCGGCAAAGCGCCTGCCTGGCAAGCGCAAGGTCGTGAGTTCGGTTCCCGGTACCGGAGAAAAACAAAACAAAAACAA
>NW_004955435.1:19938277-19962607 GCF_000276665.1 Chinchilla lanigera | reverse complement strand
CCTGCCTGGCAAGCGCAAGGTCGTGAGTTCGGTTCCCGGTACCGGAGAAAAACAAAACAAAAACAAAAACAAAAAAAAGACAAAAACAAATAAAGAGAAAAAAATAAACATTACAAATATAAAATTAGGTTTTTGGTCTTAGAAGGAATCCATGTGAGACTCGCTGAAGCTTAAACTAGGTTAGTTCACAGTCAGCCTCTCTCTGGGTTCAGGCAGTATCATCTGATCCACCCATTGCTGGAGTCCCCATCAATATTTCTCCTACTGGTTTCGGGATCCATTGATGATCATTTCCTAGATCTAGTTTGTTCACTATAAAATATTCTAACTCTCTCATCCCTTGCACACTCATTACCTGGCTGGATTGTACACAGAAGTTTCCCTCATCAATTGTTTGGTCACTGCTCTGTTTTGGATGTAGTTTAAGCATGCCCCCCCCCCCCCCGACCAAAGTTTCATGCTGGAAGCTTGGTCGTTAGTGTAACAATGTAGGAGATGATGGGACCTGTAAAGAGGTGTGACCTGTGGGAAATAGGTCATGAGGGGCAGGGACTGCCTTGGGAAAGAACTGGTATAGTTCTCATGGGACCCTAGCGAGTTCTCTCTAGAAGATTGTTACAAAAGAGCAAGACTGGGAGACTAGTCGCTCCCTTCTCTCTGGTTTCCTGCCTCACCACATGATTGCTCTTTGTATTCCCACCACTGTGATGCCATCCATCATCAGGTCCTCACCAGAGGGCAAACAAATAGGGTCACCTAGTTTTGCCTTTACTGTGATTTGGATAAGTACTCCCGAAAGGTGTCATATGTTAAAGTCCTGGTTGCCAGCCTGTGCTACTACTGGATGTGGTGGAACCTTTACAAGGGGTGTGCCTTGGAAGGGGCTATTGGGACACTGGCTCCTTTCTCTGTCTCTTTTGCTTTCTAGCTTCTATGAGGAGAGCAGTGTCCTCTAATGTGTGCTCCTGACGTGAAGTGCTGCCTCACCCCAGGCCCAAAGCAATGGTATCAATCAACCATAGACCAAAATCTCTGAAACCATAAGTTAAAATAAAACTTTCCTCTTACTAAGTTGATAATCTCAGGTATTTTGAGATAGTAATGGAAAGCCAACTAACAGAATTTCAGTTTCTAAGACTGTGACCTAAATAAACCACTTTTCTTTATATATTATCCAGATGCAGGTATGTTATGATAGGAGTAGAAAATAGAATAATTCAGTAAACTTGTGAATAAGTCAGGGTCCAAACAGAAGAAAAAAAACCACAATGATTAGAATAAGAAAATTTTAATGCAAGAAATTATTAATTAGAGATTAGTAAGCTAAATATTATATGAATCACAGATATAGGGAACTGCTATGCTTTCTACAACTGAGTCAGAGCACTTCAGGCAATGACAAACTAGAAAATGCTCTCCACAATCCCAAGTATGGAGAGAGTGTGACTGGAGACCCTGGATAGTGGAGAAGTTCTCTGAAGTATTTTAGGCTAATGGTCACCAAGCAGGCAACTGCCTACTATGGGGCTGACACAGCTGGATGGAAAGCTGCCCACAGGGTGCTGCCACAACTCTCCCAGGCCACTGTCTGGTGAAGGAACAAGGAAGAAAGTAAACTGGAGCCAGAAAGAAAAACTCCCCGCTGTGGTGCCTCCAGTATGTTTTACAGACAGAAGCTTAACATTACACTACCTGACCCCTGAGAAAGCTGACAAGGTCCAGCCCCAGAACCACAGAGTAGAACAAAGCAGGGTAGATTTGGAATGGACAGGCAGCACACTGACCATTGCCATACCTTGAAATGTAGTTCAGGTAGGAGAGGCAGGCTAACTCCTTGGTCCTTTCTCTTTATTTTCCAGTATTTCAGATGAACTAGTACCTTGCAAACCTCTGAAAATTACTATAATGATTTCTCTTGTCATTATTGTTTTGAAATCATTATGAAATCTTGAATTTTAATGCATTTGAAGTGTTCAGCCCATTATAGTTATTATTCTTTTTGATTGGATCCAGTGCATGAAGAGTGCACATTTTCTGTCCTTTAATGTTTAAAGCAGATAAGATGAAAAACTATCTCAAAGGTTTTGGACACAAAAATCTTTATAGCAGAGACACCTATAGCATAGAGGATCAGAGCAGGGGAGTTTCTTTTCCATTAGCTCAAGAATTACGTGTGAGAAATACTGCTCTTGAATGCATATGAGCTCTGAAGTAAGGAAAGGAAGCTGTTTTTATCTCATGTAGCCTGCCAGAGTTTCCCAGGTGGAGTGTCATGAGCCATATACACTGTCATGCTTTCAATGTGTGTGATAAGATGACAGAGACTGGGAAGCATTGGAATAAAGACTGAGGGGGATTTTACCTTCTAGAGGTGACTTGAAACAATGTTTCTCATCCCCCATGCTCTTTTGCAAAGTGACATTGCTGTTCTTCAACCAGGAGATCAAGCCTAATTCCCTTCCCTTGGACTCTAGTCTGTGTGATGATTTATTTTTAACCAACAGAATGTAGTGGAAGTGTGCTACATGGTTTCTGCGGTCAGGTCAGAGCTGGTCTTGCAGCCACTGTCTCATTTTTTGGAGATACTTGTCTATAGGGAAGCTAGATTCTAAGTAGGAAGTCCAACTGCATTGGGTGGTCAGATTGGTTCAGCCAGCATGAGCTGCTAATCATGTGACATTCTGGAATAAACAACCCATTTGGGCCTCTAGACAACTACAACTCTGGCTAACTTTTAAGTGTAACAAGAGAGACCCCCAAGTGAGAATAGCCTGGTTATGCCCTTGCCAAACTTTTGTTTCTCAAATCATGAGGAAACCAATCCCGGTGTTTTAAGGTGTTATATTTAGGGTTAATTTGTTTTTTTGTTTTTTTTCCCTGGTACCGGGAATTGAACTCACGTCCTTGCACTTGCCAGGCAGACGCTGTGCCGCTGAGCTAAATCCCCAGCCCCTAGGGTTAATTTGTAACTCAGCAGCAGTAACCAGAATAAAGACCAGGAAACCTTCTCCTACACAGATGACAAATCATGATTATGTATAGACCTCTGCATTAGAGATACTCTGCAGGGGAGATTTTAAAAATAAGGGCCCGACCTCTAAGCTTGGATCTGAGGATTCCTCAAGTCCATGGCCAAGCCCTGCTCATTCCCTGAGAGGTATCTTGTTTCCCAAGTCACCTGTCTCCTGATCTGGTATGGTACCATACCGTTTTCTGGTCTTGGAGGGCTTGCAGCTGTCACTCATTCTGGGTGACAGCAGAGAGAACCAGTGGCTTTGCCTCTAATGTAGGCTGTTGTCAGCCATCAGAAGACTATGCTGTTCCTGCAGAAGTGGCAGAAACATGGAATCAGAGTCAAATAACCCGAGTTCAAGTTCAGATTCATTCCCCTACCAGCTGTGTGACCTTGAGGAGTTCAAGAACACTAGCTTCAGTTTCCCCCATTTGTAGATGGGAAAAATAATTTATGTGTCCTTTCTTTGTTGAGAGGATTAAATAAAACTACATTTATGAACCCTGAAAGCTTTCAGCAAGTTTGAGCTTCCTGTATCACTTTTGTGCCTTTCATTACCTTTAGAAACTTAAAAACTATGGAAAGCCTTAAAAAGAAAAAATGCACATTCATATTCTTACAACCTGCAATTACTATACTAGTATCTTGACTTATTTACTCCTAGTCTTTCTTTTTTTTACCACTATGTTGATTGCTTTTGAAAAAATGAGAAATACATATTTATCACAAATTATTCAATCATAAGAAAAAGTATCCCCAAATATGAAATATTTCATGAAAGTGTAGCCATCTAGTGCAGAGACTACTATAATATTCTCTTATTATTTCAGTATCTATATAACAAGTCAGCAGTCTGGACATACTTTTAAATCTAGGATTTTTACTGATACCTGAGAAAGTTCAATTACACTGACTATCGCCCATGATATTTTGGATGTCCTTTCCTCATGGGTCACTACTTGAATGACTGGACGCTTCTGTTCTCAGGAGGTCGTGTTCTCCATTGTTCTGGCCAAAAGAAGGAAGGCCTTCGCCACCACCATGCTCGCCGCCTTTCCACGCTCAGTCTCATCCCACAGCTCCTCTGCCTGCTCAGCTCAGCTCACCTCCTGACCTCTGATTGCTCTTAGAATATGCCACCGACTATATCACAGCTGAGTTTCACACACTGATCTGCATTCAGAGACACTGCTGTGAAGGATGTCTGGTTCCCTGGGGTCTGCGGCATACAAGGAGAAATTTCTACCTTCCCCTTGTAGAGTCGGCTTCTGTGTAAACCAAATGGCAATGGTGTCCACATATTTGACTCTGTAAATCCTCCCCCAGTCTTTGTGACTGCCCAGCCTCTTCAAAGAACTGAGCCTCATTCCTATGGCTCTGCTCCTCACTGTGCTGGGGCTCATAAAGAAAGGCCGTGTCAGGGCCTTTTCTCATTGGCAGGGTTGGGATATTTCTCACCGAGCACAGCAGAAGCCCCTGCACTTGGAGAGGAGGGGTGTTGGTTGCCTTAGACAGACTGATGTTGAACTCTCCCGCACATGCACATGGGTCCCCTGGAGCATATAGGCTTCAGTGCTCCTGCATTGGACTTTTTGGGTATGGGAGCAGGTGTAGATCGTTGTTCAGAAATTCAGATATCCTGACCAAATATGACCTGGTACTTCTATTGGCCATGGGCCCAAGCCCCTGTGAGTAGCTGAGTGATATACTGGCCACCAGAAGGGGTAAAGTAGGCCTCATGTCCCCTTCCTAGGGTTGGGGTCAGAAAAATAATACCCCAAAATATGACCCCTTGAAATACTGAGCACCAATGAAAGGAAATGGTAAAGCCTTCATGCCGGCCTTAGGAACCAGAGCTCCCCAGCCTCCTGTTGTTTCTCCCCTCCCCAAGCATAGGAAGGCTCTCTCTGAAGTTCCTTTGTCTGACTGAGTGAGGGAACTTCTTCCAAAAGAAATGCAATAGCTTTAACTCTCACCCCCTGGGAAGCTCATCGCATAACCAGGAAATATGAACTATCAGAGAAGAGGGTAAAAGTCTTCCAACGCACCCACATAGACTTTTCATCTATTCTTCCGAGCAATATCTGAGAAATTTGGCATAACGAAACAACCTTAGTTCGCAGAGCAGTTCCACCCCCGAAGGCCCACCCCTCACCCTCACCTTCCCTCAACCTGTCACCACCTAAAATGAAAAGAATGTTACAGAAGACCATTGTCTGTTTTGGGGCCTGTTCAATTCTCTAAAAATCATTGACTACCCCTCAAAATTGACTCCATCCCACCTCTCCCTGCTCTCCTGTGGGGAAGGGTATGTAATTTCTCAGTCTGACTGAGCCGTTAGATAATTACTCTCCTGTCAGGCCCCATGAATGTTAATCTGTGTGCCTTTTCCTCCTGTTGATGTCAGTGGCTCTTTGCTGGGCAGAGGAGAAGTTGATACCGGGATTTCTTCTGCCCAGAGGCTCTGTCAAGATTAAGGAAGAGCATGGGAAGCACCGCCTTGGGGAAAAGGCCTTCTTGGGCCTACGCAAAACAGGAGCGGAGGGCAGGAACTGGGATGGGAAGAAAATCAACTTCTAGACAAAAATGGCCTGGGAGCCACTCAGCTCTTCTCATCTCCACTGCATCATGCTTGGAAGTATCATTCTGTGAGCTCCAACAACTACACTTCCTAGCTTTCCTCTGGTTAGTACGGTCTGTGATTGAGTCCTAGCCAAAGTATTACAGGCAGAAATGAAGTCTTTCACACCCTAAAATCTTCCCCTGGGTGACCAGCCATGCTCTTTCTTACTCTAGCTAGTTAAATTTAATAGACCCCACCCCCACCCCCTGCCCCAACCCACATCCCCAGAGCAGCCTGGAGAACTCCTGTTGACAATGGCAGTGAAAGAAGCCAGATCCTTGAAAGTGCTTAGGACACAGCCACTCACCCATACAGAAGTCACACATTGAATAGTAAAGAAACAAGAAGTAAACTCATTGTACTAAATCACTGAGCCTTCAGAGTGTGTCTGTTATGAACACAATGCGCCCACACATGATAAAAACTGAGGCCGCTTATCTCGAGTTAACTGACGCTGTCAACTCCAATGCCCCGCAAATGTAATCTGACAAATCCTTCATTTGCTTGGCAGCCCTTCAGGTTTCGACATCAGCTGTGATTGTGCTGTGTGACAACTCAGCATCAATAACAAACATGTCACAAAACCGTTCTAATAGCTTTTGCTTTTTTTTTTTTTTTGGTTTTTCTCTGGTACCGGGAACCGAACTCACAACCTTGCGCTTTGCCTCTGAGCTAAATCCCCAGCCCCAGCTTTTGCTTTTTGAAAGACAACTAGTATCCTCTTCTTTTTGTCCCTCCATTACCTATATTTGGCATTAGTGAATACTCACTTCTGATGCTTTATGCACTATCATCCTTAAAACTTACATTAATAGGTGCATAATATCTAGAAAGAAGGGATTGATCATCGTATTGCAGTCTATGCTGGTTACATTGTAGCTGTGAAGGGTGGCGTTATATGCCACTCCCAAATATGCCACTTTAAGGAATTATTTTGAACTGAAGGCTATTGAGAAGAAGCAGATATAGGAAATCTCTCTTCCTTTTCCCTATTTGTCCAAAAGCAGACCTTACAAAGCAAAGACAGAAGTTAGTTATTAGAGACAACTTGGAAACCCTTACACCCAGAGGAAACTAAAGAATATACCTTGCTAAAACTAGCCCTTAAATGAGAAAAAAGAAGTGGGATATATCATGTACAGGTACAAATTCCCTGTGGTGAATGTTATCCCTATGTATATCTAAAATGTACCAACAAAAATGTAAAACTAGCCCTTATCCACCATTAGTTTAGCTATAAATTTGCCTTCTCACATCTTGCCTCTCCTAGAGCCTTGTCTTAGTTACTTCTCTTGTTGCTGAGATAAAATACCTGACACCAAGAATTAAGGAAGGAAGGTTTATTTAGCTCACAGTTTGTGGAGGTTTCAGTCCATACTTGGCTGGCTCCAAGGCAGAGTGGCACATGGCACAGGGCAACAGTTCGTGGCAGTAGAAGACAGCAAAAGCAACAAGAGCAAAAAGGAAGGGGTGGCAGCAAGCAGCCTCTTTCCCTCCCTTACATCATATGCAAACTACCTCCACCGGGCGAGTGTAACATTTACACCCATGAATCAACCATAAACTCTACAAGCCTGCCGTAGGACTGCATGAGGCTTTGGAGGGACACTCAGACACAAACCATAACAAGCCTCATAGCCCTTTTCTGTCTTGTCATTTCCCTACGAAAGTTAAGGTGCTGCTATGTGTTGGATATGTCCCAAGGGTGTGTCCCAAGGGTTTATAGATTGGAAGTTTCTTTCCCTGTGTTTCCATGTGATAGGCGGTGTAGAACTTTTAAGAGGTGGACCCTAGTGCAAGGTAATTAGCCCATTGGAACTCTTACCAAAAAGAATGAATGTAGTTCTTTTGGGACCCCCAGTTGGTCCTTGTGAGAAGATTATTTAAAAAGAGCAAAGTTTTCCCTATTATTCAAAGAAATAGGGAAAAAAATAGCCTAGAATCTATGTGTAACCACAACAGACCTTGAATAAAACAATCTTGACCAAAAAGAACAAGTTGGAGGCATCATATTTGTGCTCATGACATAGTATAGGACAATAGTAACCAAAACAGCACAATATTGGCATAAAAACTGATACATGGACCAATGGAACAGAAAAGAGACCTCTGTAAGCAAAGCTCAGTAGTCTGAAACAGGAGATCAAGAGGACATCAGAAATTGCAAAGATCTCCCCTATTCCTGGATAGGCAGGACTGATCTTGTCAAAATGGCCATATTTCCAAAGCTGGTATATAGATTCAATGCGGTCTCAATCAAAACACTAACAGCATTCTTCACAAAACTAGAGAAAACAATTTTAGGTTTATATGGAAACAGAAGAGAACCAGAATAACAAAAGCAATCCTGGGCAACAAAAACAAAGCAGGAGGCATCATCTGATGTTATACTATAAACCATCAGTCTTCGACTGGCATAATGATACATGTGTGTAATCCCAGCATTTAGGAGGCTGAGGCAGAAGGATCGCTGTGAGTTTAAGGCCAGCCTGGTCTACAAAGTGAGTTCAAGCTCAGCCTGAGCTGCATTGTGAAACACTGTTCAAAAAGGCAAAAATAAATAAATAAATAAGCCATCAGTGTACAGCATCATGGTCCTGGCCCATAAAACAGACGTATGGATCAGTGGAACAGAACAGAAGATGAAAAACTACCCCAGGCACATCAAGCTATCAAACCTTTGACAAAGGGACTGAACACGCACGCTGGATGAAAGGGAGCCTTCTTAACAAATGTGCTGAGAAAACTGGTTACACACATGTGGAAGATTGAGTCTAGATCCATACCTATCACCATACACCACAATAAAATCAAAATAGATCACAGACATAGATATTAAACAGAAACACTTTATCTGCTAGAAGATCAAATAGGTAAAATTCTCAGAACTCTAGACACAGGAAAGAACTTTCTAAAGAGAGCACCTTTTACACAAGAAATAGCATCACGATGGAGGAACCCACCTCCACGCCCTGCACCGAGGAGGAATTCAACAACCATGCCACATGCAAATGGAGGAATCTGCACCCACGCAATGTTTGACCCCCGCAAACTCTGCAGCCCTGGATTCTACGCCTTGGTCACAGCCGCCTAAGAACTCCAAGCCTGCTGTGTGTTTTGTTTCCCCTTGGCACTGGGCAACAGAGGTGCTGCCTGACCAACCAATCTGACTGCGGAGGCCAACACCCCCAGAGAGAAGGTAAGCATGGAGGGTCAGCTGCTGCAGAAGAAATCACAGACCTGGCCATTGACAAGGGAAGTGTACAGTTATTGTAAACTACAAGAACAGGTCTGAATCCAAAAATGTCTCCTTCATGGCGGACTAGAGTTGGAGAAGAAACCCAGTGTAGCACCCACCATCTTGCCAGAGAGTGTTTATTCAGGCTCCATTTTGGGAAGGGGTTGATTTAACAATTATAGAATAACTCCACTCCAGGGTTTCCACTGTTAGCCTCCCATTGTGACTGGGTGGGAGAAAGCATTGGAAGACGACTGGGGAGAAGCTGCAGGCTAGAAATAGACCCCTCGAGAAGTTTAATCTCAGGCTGCAAAGAACAAGGGCCTTGACTTCCACTGTGACAAACCATCCCTGGTGAGTGTGGCTTCCAGAGGAGGCTGGATCTGAAAGTTTTGGCATTAAATCCTACAGTGTGCGTGAGCCTCTGCCCTACAAGCTACAACCAGCAGAGACCAGAAGGCTGATTGCTTTTACTGTGTACCAACACGAACAAGGCACATCTCAGCTTGAGCACTGCCACAGTCTGGGGTACAGACGCAGGGGCCCCTGGAACAGGGAGAGCACTTCACAAACCCATGTGCTTTAAAGTTAGGTGGAGAAAATTGTGACTTGCTGAATTCTAAGACTGCAGATTCTGGAAAGAAACCATCTTCAAAAACAGAAATTTTTTTATTGATCAAATATTTTTTCTCTTTTTTTCTCCTTTATTATTCTTTGGGGGGTTTGAGGGTTGTTCTTCTCTCCCTTTCTTTTCTTTTTTTTTTTTTCTTTTAACTTTTTCTCTTTTATTTTTAATTTTTCTTTATTTTCTTCATTTTTTCTTTTTCTTGATTATTCTCTTCTGTTGCTGGTACCTCAAACTATTAACTTTCTTTTACTCCTTAATAAGATTTCCTATCCCACTTTTCTATCCTCCTTCTCATCTTTCACTGTTCAATATTTAAAATTTTACTTTTCTCATGATCTAGATTCCCACTTATCTTTACTAGTGTGACTGAACCAGGGAGATAACAAGAGACCTGGGGAGAATGAGCCACAAGCCTTCTGTGGTGGTGATGGTGTGCTTGGGGCTAGGTCCCATTATCTAAGGTCTGAATGTTGTTTTCCTAACCTGACTTGGGGCTCCCACTAATAATCTAAATGATCAGTTTCTGTAAAACCTGATGCTGAGGGTCGGCAGGACCCTGTGATAAGATGACAAGGTTTCTTAGAGTGATCCTGGCCCATAAGGGAGTAAAGTGTAGGAAGTGTCCCGGCAAATAGTATCACAGTCAGGACAGGCATCCACAGAAGATTCAGTGAAGGACCTGAAGGCCAAGGCCAGGGCACTGGAGGCTCAAAGGCCAAAGGCCTCATTGGATTGGCGAGTTTTCTTGCCCAGAGGTAAGATGTTCATATCTCCCTAAAAATGTCTCTGTTTTTTTTTAAGTTACAATTAAAGATGCTTACAAAAGTTTGCTAGCTACATACCCTGTGTTCCTACTGGCCCACTTCTAAGTTAAACTTTCCTGCTTCTAACCCCATAGGTTCATGTCAGTGTGACTGAGATGACATTTTTGTATATAAAACCCCATACAAGAGTCCCTTTGGCAAGCTATTTGGGTCACCCCCTAGGTTTATTTGCTGCTTTCTGTTTCACTCTACATTAAATACATTTGCTCAGTCCTCTTTTGACTTACTCCCTGATAATTCTTTCTGGCTTGGGAGAACCCACAAGTTGGAAGATAACAATAAGCATTAAGCTTTATAAATCTTTAGATGGTTAATCTTTATAATTTTCAATCTTTATAATTTTTAGATCTTTACAATCTTAGATGGTATTCCTGTTGAATATTGTTCTATTGTTAGTGGAGCTGAAGTTGTTCCATTTAGTAGACATTTACTATAGGTCAATATTTGGTTTATTTTAGTGTTTACACTATAATTATAGTTTTTTCTATGATGAAGAATGGTATGTTATTGGTTCTAAAGAACATTAATATACAGTTTGCCTTTGATGCTATTATTGCTGATTCTACTACTATAGCTAAGGTGAATACGTGCATGTCCATGTTAGGTAAATGCAAAAAATCTAAATTATACCATGCATATACAGTGCACAGTACTTTTTAGATTGTAGAGTAATAAATCTAGAAATTAATGGCAAAAGAAACCACAGAAGTTCTATAAACACCTAGAAATTCTATAAACACCTAGAAAGCAGTGCCCTCTTGAATAATCAGTAGGTCACAGAAGAAATAAGACAGTTCTTAGAATTAAATAATAATAACAGTACAATGTATCAGAAATTATGGGACACAATGAAAGCAGTCTTAAGAGGAAAGTTTATAGCTGTGAATGCCTACATCAGAAAAACAGAGCTAGCCCAAGTAAACAACCTAACAATGCACCTGAAGGTCCTAGAAAAAGAACAATCCAAATCCACAGCTAGTACAAGAAAGGAAATTATAAAGATGAGAGATGAAATCAGAAAATAATCAGAAATCTCAAAAGACAAAAAAAAAAAAAAGGCAAAATCAGAATAGTTAATGCCAAAATCAAGATGATTATTAGCCAACTACTTTGGAAAACTATATGCCAAAAAATTGGAGAATTCAGAAGAAATGGATGAAATCCTAGATATGTATGAATTACCAAAACTGAGCCCAGAAGATGTAAAAACCTGAAATAATCCACTAATAGGAAGTAAAATTGAAGCAGTAGGTCAAAACTCTCTAAATAAGAAAAACCCAGGTCCTGATGGAGTCACTGCCCAATTCTATAAGAACTTCAGGGAAAATCTAATGCCAATACACCTCAAACTCTCATAAAATCAAAGGGAAAACAAATTGTAAAACTCATTCCCAGGAGCCTCATTACTCTGATTCCAAAACCAGACAAGGATCAAACCACAAAAGACAACTGGAGGCCAACTTCATTAATAAATATAGATACGAAAATCCTCAATAAGATATTGGCAAACAGGATGAAATAAATCATCAGAGATCATATTTCATGACCAAGTAGACTTCATCCCAGGGATGAAAGGATGTTTCAACATATGCAAATCAATAAATGTGATACATCACATAAACAGAAGCAAGGAGAAAAATCACATGATCATCTCAGCAGATGCAGAAAAAGCTTTTGATGAAATATAATATGCATTCATGATAAAAAGAAAACCCTGAAGAAAATAGGTATAGAAGGGCCTTATCTCAATTTGATAAAAGTCATTCATGAAAAACCTACTGCCAACATCAACTTAAATGGGGAAAAACTGAAACCTTTCCCTCTAAAATCAGGACATCCTGATTTTAGACAAGGATGTCCACTATCACCTTTTTCTTTTTGGTATAATTGAGTACCAATTTTGGTATAATAAAACCAAATTTGGTATAATTTCTTTTTGGTATAATTTTGTGACTTTTTCTTTTTGCTATAATTGGCTAAGGACTTGTCTATTTTGTTTTATTCTTTCAAAGCTCATTGATTCTTTGTGTTTTCTTAATTTATCTTTTATTTTCTGATTTCATTGATTTCTGCTCTCATCTTTATAATTTCCTTTCTTGTACTAGCTGTGGATTTGGATTGTTCTTTTTCTAGGACCTTCAGGTGCATTGTTAGGTTGCTTACTTGGGCTAGCTCTGTTTTTCTGATGTAGGCATTCACAGCTATAAACTTTCCTCTTAAGACTGCTTTCATTATGTCCCGTACTTTCTGATACATTGCACTGTTATTATTATTTAACTCTAAGAACTGTCTTATTTCTTCTGTGACCTACTGATTATTCAAGAGGGCATTGCTTTATATTTAACTTTAAAAGCTTCTGCACTGCATGATCACCACTTTTCTTCAACAGTCCTCAAAACATCTAGAGCAATCAGGCAAGAGAAAGAAATAAAAGGGCTGTGTACATGAAACGAAAATGTTATAGTATCATTATTTCAGTGACATGGTGCTTTACATAGAAGACTCTGAAAATTTCACCAATAGATGACTAGAATTAATAAACAAATTCAGGAATATAACATGATACAAAATTACTATAGCACACAAAAATCAATAACATTTCTGTACCTCAATAATAAACTCATTGAGAAATAAATTAGGAAAAAAATACCATTCACAGCAGCATCAAGAAAATTAAATATTTAGGAATTAACGTAACCAAGGATGGGAAAGACCTCTATAATGAGTGCTATAATACTCTGGAAAAGGAGATCAAACATCAAAAATTGTACTGATGTCCTCTATTCCTGGCTAGGCAGAACAGATATTGTCAAAATGGCCATATTTCCAAAACTGGTATATAGATTTAATGCAATCTCAATCAAAATATCAATAGCATTCCTCACAAAATGAGAGAAAACAATCCTAAAATTCATATGGAGCCAGAAGAGACCCAGAATTCCAAAATCAATCCTGGGTAAGAAGAGCAAAGCAGGAGGCAACACAATCCTGGATTTGAAGTTATGTTATAAAGCTACAGTGATAAAACAGCATGGTACTGAAAAAATAAAAACAAGTGTGGATCAGTGGAACACAACAGAGATCTCAGAAATAGCTGAAGGCACATTCAGCTACCTGATTTTTGACAAAGGGGCTAAAAACATACTGGAGGAAAGACAGACAATTTAATAAATGGTGCTAGGAAAATCAGCTATCCACATGCAGCAGATTGAATCTAGATCCATATACTTTACTGTTTACTAAACTAAAATAAAAAGATCTAAATGTTAAAACAGAAACACTTTCTCTGCTTAAAGATAAAATAGGCAAAACTCTTGATGACATGGACAGAGGATAAGACTTTCTGAACAGAATCCTAGTAACACAAGAAACAGTACCAAGAACTAACAAAAGAGATTGTTTTAAATTTAAAAACTTCTGCACAGCGAAGAAAACAACTAACAGAGTGAAGAGATAACTTACAGAATGGCAAAAAGACCTTTTCCAGCTATTCCTCAGTCAGAGGTCTAACATCTTGCATACATAAAGAGCTCAAAAAATTAGAAACCCTAAAATAAAAGACCAATAAAAATGGGCAACTGAAATGAATAGACTCTTATTAAAAGTACAAATGACCAGAAAACACATGAAAAAAATTCATCAGTCGACCATTACAGAAATGCAAATTAAAGCGATATTAGGATTCCATCTTACTCCAGAAAGAATGGCTATCATAAAGAAATCAAATAATAGTAAATGCTAGTGAAGCTGCGTTTTTACATTGTTGGTTTTTACAATTCACTTTTACATTGTTGGTGGGAACATATGCTAATACAATCATCATGGAAGTCTGTAGAGAGATTCCTCAAAAACTAAAGCTAGAGATTTCATTTGACGCAGCTATTCCCCTTCTAGGTATCTTCCCTAAAGGGTTAAAGACATCATATTACAGTGATACGTGCACGCCCATGTTTATAGCAGCATAATGCATAATAGCTAGAACTTGGGAGCGGCCTACCAACAACCTAGCGACAGATGAATTAATAAAGAAAGTATTGTATTTATACACAGTGGAGTACCACTCTGCCAAAAAAAGAGAAGAAATTTGAGTTGTTTTTAGGAAAACAGGTGCACCTTGAGACCATAATGTTAATGAAATAAATCAGACACACAAGCTTGAGTATCACACAACTTCTCTTATAGGAGACTCCCAGAGTATAAATAATTTTTTTGTGTGTGAAAGAGCACATTTTATTGTCTCTTTGAGGCAGTATCTTGCTATGCAGATCAGGCTGAACTTGAGCTCACTTTGTAGCTCAGGCTGGTCTCAAACTCACTATGATCCTCCTGCCTCAGGCTCCAGAGTGCTGGGATTACAGGTGTGTGCCACCACGCCCGGCTATAAATAATTTTTTAAAAATAAAAATAAAATAAAATAAAAGATATACAATAGGAAACAGTAAGATAAATCTTTTGCAAATGAGAAAAGGATTTAGAGATGGAAGGGAGGAGGAGGGGAATAAAAGTATGAACGTGTAAGTATATGTACCCACTCCCTAAAATGAATGTAAACATGCACTACAAACATGTACTAACTCAATAAAAAAGAACATATATTGGGCTAGGCATGGTGATACGTGCCTGTAATCACAATACTCTAGGAGGCTGAAGAAGGAAGTTTTCATACTTGAGTTCAGCCTGGAGCAACTCAATGACTTAGCAAGACTCTGTCAAAAAATGTGTATGTAGAATAGTGCCTGTTAGAGGCTAGGAAAAAATTGCTAGACAAGAAGAATAAGTTCTAGCATTTTAGAACACAGTAGGATAACTGTAATTATACATATATCAGTAAGAGGGTAACAGTGTCCCCTTCCATCAAATAGAAAGAACATTTGTTGGTCTTACAACATTAGCTGATGAGGCTAGGGAGACTGGTGGCAAAAACTAAAAGAAGCTTTAACACAGTAAAGCAAACATTTAACAGAAAGAAGAGACAACCTATGTAACAGGGAAAAAATATTCACAAACTATTTATCTGACAGCAATTAATAACCAGAATATATAAAGAACTAAAAAGCAATGTCAACAATAAAAAACAAATAATCCCTTTAAAAATGCAAAAATAATCTGAAGAGACAGTTCTCAAAGGCAAATATACAAATAGCTTCCAAATATGTGAAAGAAAGCTCAATATCACTAGCTACAGGGAAATACAATCAGAATCACAATGAGATCTTTCACCCCAGTTGGAATGGTTGTAATCAAAAAACCAAACATAACAAATGCTAACAAGAATGTGGGGAAAGAAAAATTCATATAGTTAGTGAATATGTAAATTAGAACCGCTATTATGAAGAGTACAGAGATTCCTTAAAAAACTAAAAATAGATCTACCATATGATCCATCTTCCCTGCTTCT
Source organism: Chinchilla lanigera (assembly GCF_000276665.1). NCBI lineage: Eukaryota > Metazoa > Chordata > Mammalia > Rodentia > Chinchillidae > Chinchilla > Chinchilla lanigera. The sequence goes on along the minus strand of NW_004955435.1, from coordinate 19,946,883 downwards.
GGGTACAAATCCAAAGGAAATAGAATCAGCATATCAAAGAAGTTCTTGTACCTTCGTGTTTATTGTAACACTATTCACAAGGGCTAAAATACACAATCAGCTAAGGTGCCTATGGGCCAAAGAATGGATAAAGAAAATGTAGTAACATACACAATGGAATATTATTCTGCCATAAAAATTAAATCCTGTCATCTATGGTACACATTTATGGAAGACATTATGTTAAGTGAAATAAAGCAGACACAGAAAAGCAAGTGCTACATATTCTCTCTCACAGTGTGAAGCTTAAAAAGTAGATGTCAAAGAAGAGAGTAGATTAGTGACTATTAGAGGTTAGGAAGAAATTGCTAGACAAAAAGAATAGGTTCTAGTGTTCTACAACACAGTAGGGCAACTGTAGTTTACAACAACTTCCTTATGTAATTTATAAAAACAAGACATGTGGAGTTCAATGTTTCCAAACACAGAGAAATTATAACAAGTAGGCCATTTCCAGCATAGACATGGTGGCCACCACTACTACCAGCTGCCTACAGCTGCTGCTGCTAGATCTTGTGGACCAGTGCATAGGACCAAAAATTTACATTGTGATGAATAGTAATGAGAAAATTGTTGGTATTACTCTAGGATTTGATGACTCTGTCAATATGGTGCTGGAAGATGTCGCCAAGTTTGAAATCACACCAAAAGAAAGAAGCATGTTCAGTTAGATAATATTTTGCTAAATGGAAGTAATACTGCATAATGAGACTGGTTCCTATAGGAGGATCTGAAGTATGAATTGATTTCCTTGACTTATTCTGGATTCCATTCTGTCTTATAATGGCAACAAAATAGAATTTTTAAAACCCTTTAATGCTTAAATTCTATACAGCTAAGTTTTCTCTTAAAGTGAAATGCTTTGAAGATGAACTGCATGCCTATTTTCTAAGTTAATCATGATTATCTTAGAAAAAGAAGAAAGAAGTTTGTTCTTTGAAAACTAAAATATAAAAATGTTATTGTTTAACTGTTAAAAAATATAAGGAGATTGCAGTGCTAATTATCCTGATTTGATACAGCACTGAATTATCACATTGTATCCATAAATATATTTAATTTTTGTATATCAGTTAAAAGGATAAAATAAAGTAAAAAATACTGGCCCCTCCTCCCTCTCCAGCTTCGTTCTGACCACTTGATCACTCTCACAAGCATGTTCACCATAATGCCATCTGCCACTGTGTCCTCACCAAGGGCTGGACCAAGGGAGTCCGAAAAGGTTTGGACTTTGACCTTCCAAAATTGAAGGCTAAATAAACCTCTTTTCTTTGTTCATTACCCAGTCTCAGGCATTTTGTTATAACAATGGAAACTAAGTCAAGTGCTATAGAAACCTAAATTGTAACCATTCTTTTGAGCTATTCATTATGGGGTAATCCTGTGTAAACTTGTATTACAGATGTTATTAAACTTCTGTTTGTTTTTCTCTTGTACATCTGTCTTTTGACAGTTTAATTTTTGTCAGGGCCCTAGGCAACTAACCTGAGACAGAATAAAAATAGTTTTTCTTCTCCTTTTTGTGGGGGTCTGGGCTCCCTCTTTATGTTGGGAGAGATGAGGCAGAGCCTGAGATCACATTCACAGGGTGGAGAAGGGTTTCAAAACCGCCATGTGGGTGATGGCTGAATGACAGGGATAGAAAACTCAGAGAAGATGTGGTAACTGCCTCAATCTGTTTGAAAGGCTGTCATGTTGAAGAGAGATTGGATTTATGCTCACCCCAAGGGACAGAAACAGAACCAGCTAGCTGAAAGCTCCCTGGGAGAAATATTTCAATAAGAACAAACTTTAACCAGGCAAGTATATCCGCATGGAAGTGACTCTGTGGTAAAGGGGAAGTTAGTTGATTTAAAGGCAGAAAAGGGAGGAAGGGAAGAAGAAAGGAATAAACAGACTGCTATATGGAAGTAACAACACATTCAGTTTCATCTGAAGGTTTTGAAGCATTTTTCTGCTTTGGGTTAACTTAGGGGCAGACTGCTTTATTGTTCTGGAAAAAGAAAAACACCAAGAACCATTGCTTATGGAAATATGAGACAATGACTCTTTTCTAGAATGACAAGCTTGAGAGCCTGGCTCTCAGGAACTAAACCATAGTGCATAATGATGAAAAATGTGTTTTACTTTTTGTCGCATCTGTCCTAATTGTATTTCTGGTAGCAAAAATGTGTTCCTTCGGTAAGCACATGTGGATTTAGACCACATGCAGCATTTATGCATTATGACTTGTCTTTGTGGAGGTGTGAATGTGCCCCACAGTTGCTCACAACAGACTCAGAGGATGGTGGGAGGGCCAGGCCGGCTTGCTATTACCCTGAGCTACAGAGTAACTTTGACTATTTATGTCTCATTCACTTTCCAGAAATGAGTGACCCAGACTTGGAGAAAGTACTGGTGTAGAATTTTTAGCTTTTGATGGATTCACTGGGAGGCTCTAGGGCAGTGTTCTCAGAGCACAGTCCAAAGATAGATATATCCATTTCAAAGACTAACTATAGAACAAGCATCTGTGTGATCAATCACTAGCCAGACTAGAACGTAAATGGCAATGTCTAATACCCCGTATGCCTTCTCATCACACCTGCCTTTCCCTGGGGGTAACAGCGAGGGTAATTTTGTGTTTGTCAGTCTGCTGCTTGTCTTAATAATTTTAACATCTATGTATACTTAAAAACCACTTTATTAGTTTGTTCTTAAGATTTCTCGATGTTGATGGTTTTTTTTTTTTTTGGTTTTTTTTTTTTTTTTTGGTTTTTCTCTGGTCCGGGGAACCGAACTCACGACCTTGCGCTTGCCAGGCAGGCGCTTTTGGATGTTGATGTTTGTTACTGTTTCATTCCTTTGTAGGACTGATTAGAATTCTGTTTTCCATCATTTATTTGTCCAGCTTAGAGTTGATGGACATTTGAGTTAGGTCTTCCCATGTTTTATTATTATTACAATAATGGTGCTAGGGACCTCTCTTGTTGTACTTGTGTGACAATATTTCCAGGGCAGTGGTTCTCAAATACAGTCCCAGCATCAAATCAAAATCTCTGTGTTTGAATATGCCCTCTGGTAGCCAGTGGCAGATGGATGTCATGATCTGGGTCTGGGATGTTCTTCAAGCCTCAAGTACTGACAGTTTGCTAGCCAAGGTAGCATTCGGAGATGGTGACCCGGGAAGATGATCGTATGGTGAGGGCTGCAAACTTATATGTAGATTAATCCATTGACAGATTTATAATTTGATAGCATTATTGGGAGGTGATAGAAACTTTGGAGGTGAGACTTAGTCAAGGAAGTGAGCCATGGGGGTGGGGTGCCTTTTGGGACCTCTATCTGGCCGGGGCTCCTTGTCTCCTTGCTTTCTGTCTGTCATTAAGTAAGCACCCTCCTCTACCGTGCAGTCCTGATACCATGATGTTATTCCTTATCACAGACCCATGCCCGTGGAGGAAGCTAACACAAGACTAGAACCTCTGAAACCATGAACCAAAATAAACATTTCCTCCTTTAACTTGGTTTTCTTAGATATTTTGTCACAGCAATAAAAAGCTGACATAGCTGAAGCTTGAGAACCATACGCTCAGATATGGATATAGGACTGAAATTTCCAGGTTCATATTTAAATTTGCTAGGTAAAGTAAATCTACTTTCTAAAGTAATTATGCCAGTTTATGGTTTTCCAGCAGTGTATGAGAACCCTGATTTATCTATATCCTCATTACACTTAGTTTTGTTAATAATTTTTACTTCAACAATCCAGGTGAGTACGAAATGATATTTTGTATGGTTTAAATTTGCATTTTATTGTTCAATAATAAGGTTAAGTAATACATCAGCCAGAGTCCAAACAGGAAAAAGATGACACTCTCTCAATTTAGGGTAACTGTGTCGTGTACACGTGTGTGGGAGGGGGAGGGAGAGTGGAGTCAAGGAGAGAGAGAAGGGGGAGGGGGAAAGGGGGAGGGGGAGAGCATGCTTCAAGCAGGTGTGAGCTGGTGAGCGGAAATGCTGAGATAATGTAGACAGCTCCAGGCTAGTGGCAGTGAATCTTTCTCCACCTTCAGGCCAAAAAGACAGAGTTAGAATCCCAAGGCACAGGTCACCGTTGGAGGAGAATGAAGCCGGTCCAAGGCAGCTACACTCAGGGAGGGAACGGGGTCATGAAAATCCTGGCCTCCTTCTTCTGTGGGATTTCTTGCAGGCTGAAGATATTTGGTGAATCTGGAAGAGCCACAAACGCATTTTTAGATGAGTTTAGCAAGTTTTCTTCTCTGTTTTCTTTGTTTTTTGAAAGTGGTAACCACCATTTAAAATGGATTTGTAGGCATTTAAATAACCTGGAATGTACTTTGTCAATTGTTTTTGTCATAGAAATGTTTCTCCATGGTGTGGACTTTTTATTAGTATATATTGGTGATACACAATAATTACATTTGTCTTAGGGAATTTATAGTCTATATATCTCTATATATCTCTTTATCTAGATATAGATATAGAGATTATATATAATATATATTATATATAATATTGCATATAATTAATATATAATTATTAGTTATATAATTTATTAATATAATTAATTATAACATAATTAATATAATAAATCAATACAATTAATATATCATTATATAATTAATATATAATTATAATATATAATTAATATTATATATAATATATTCTATAATCTCTATATCTATATCTAGATAGATATATAGAGATATATATATCTCCAAGGTCTTTCTGTGTAATTCAGATTGGTAGTAAACTGACTATGTGCCTCAGGTTGACCTTAAACTTGCAACAATTCTCTTGCCTCAGTCCCCTGAGTGTTGGGATTATAGGCATGCACCATCACCTCCAGCTATAATCTTGGTAATTTTTGATATTTTGTAGCTTTTGTGTGTATGTGTGTGTGTGCATGGGGGGGGATGTTGGAGATCAAACTCAGGACCTTGTGCATGCTAAGGCAAGTGCTCTGCCACTGAGGACAATCTCAACCTATTCTTTTTACTCTTTTACCACTGTACTTGTAAAAACAGAAAATCTTAATCTTCTTGTAGTTTAATTTATCAATATTTTCTCTATGCAGCTCAGTGGTAGAGTGCTGGCCTAGCACATACAAAGTCCTGGGTTTAATCTGCAGGACTGAAAACCAAAACAAAACAAACAAAAAGGAAACCTGAAAAACTCGGAAATATGTGGAAACTAAGCAATACACTCTTTAAAAAAAAAAAAAAAAAAAAAAAAACCAATGAATTAAAGTGGGAAACAAGAGGGTAATTAAAAAAAAGTTCTTGAATGGTTAAAATATTTTACTACCTTCTTTTAAATATTTTGACACATGGAGATGTTCCTCTTTATTAACATCTGGAAGGTTTATTAATTTATATTTCATATTTGGATGAAGAGCAGGTTTGCCTGCATTTCTGTCTTGGTCATATCCAGCATCTGTTACATACGAGTTTGTTTCTGGACTCACTTTTTCCATTCCATTCATCTATTCCTTTGTTCATGCACTAATATCACAGTGTTTTTGAAGGGGGAAATTAAAATTTTAAATAAAAGCCTGCCCAGGATGCCCACCAAATCCAAGCACACATGTCCAGCAGGCCAGACAATGGAACACTCTTTCCTTTGTGTAAACTCCTGTCTTTACTGCCTTTGTGTAACTGATGGCCTGGCAATGTAACTTCAAACATAACGGGACACTTCTTTTGTGTAACTCATGCTTGTTTAACTGATGGCCTTGCAATGTAGTTCGAGCTGTTTAAACTCCCTTAGCAACACATGATGTTACTCAACCCTCCAATCACAATGCACCAAATTTGCCTTTGTACCTCCCTGCTTGCCCTCCCTATAAAATTCCCAAAATCCTGCTGGGCGGGGCTGACTCTTTAGGAGTGATCCCAGTCAACCCCACTGGTGTAATAAACTGCCTCCTCAACCTTCTCAGTGCCATTTCTTCCTGTGTCTGGTCAGCTTTCTGAAATACTTTGCTGTATTATGATAAGTCTTGATTTCAAGGAGAGCAAATTCTCATGATCTGTTCTTCAAATAGTCTAGGTTTTCCTTAGGACTCTACTTTCCCTCGTAAACTTTAGAAGGCATTTGTCAAATTCCATTTTTAAAAAATCCCCAATATTCACTTTCACTTTTTAATGGGATTAAACTGATCAGATTGGGGAAAATGTACATTTTTAACAAATGAGTATTTCAATTTATGAGTATATTGTATACTCCACTCCACTTATTTAGAAATTTAATTTCTCCTGGAAATGTCTGATAGTTTTCTGTATCTAAGCATTGCACATCACTTTTACCTTTATTTTTTGCTGTGCTGGAGATTGAACTCAGGGCTTCATATATACAAGGTAGATGGTGTACCACTGATCTGTATATATACATCAGCCTCACTATAAAATTTATAAGTAGTTCATGAATTTTGATATTATTTAAATCATATATATCCTTTAAAAATTTCATTTTCTAATTCTGTTTCTCAAAACAGAAAAGTGAATAAATTTTTACGTTGACCTTTGCTATGGTTTTGATGTTCCCATCCCTCCAAAGTTCCTGTTGAAACTTGATCCCAGTGGAAGTTAATGTAAAAGGTAGGGTCTTTGAGAGGCAATTAATTCATGAGGGCTCTGCCCTCAAGATTGGTATTCGTGCCCTTTCTGCACTTGTGTCATGTGAGGACACAGCGTCTGTGAAGCAGAGAAGTGAGTCTGCCAGATGCTAAACATGCTGGCACTTTAGTCTTGGGTCTCCCAGCCTCTAGAACTATAGAAATAGACTTCTCTTATTTATAACTTTCTCAGTTGATGGTACTTTGTTATAGAAGCAGGAACTGACCAAAATGAGCATTTTATTGGCAATCTTGCTTGCTTTTTTTTTTTTTTTTTAGAAACCTCAATCATTTTGGATTCTCTCTATAAGTCATGTTACCTGTGGGTAATTACAGTTTTATTCATTTTTCCAATCCCTACAACTTTTGTTCTAGATTTGCTATATTCCATTTTTAAAATACTTTGGGATTAAGGAAATTATATTTTACTTCTAACTGGTTAAAAGTTTTTCTTAAAACATGTTCAATGAAATAAAATGAGATAATCATATGACATTTCCCATTTTCTCTGATAAGGTAAAAATTACATTTATTGGTTTTTTAAGGGCTAAAACAATTTGCATTCATGAACAAACTCAACTTGGTAGTGATGTGGTGTCATAGATAGATATAGATGTAGATATAGATATAGATATAGATAGATATAGACAGATTATATAGATTTTTCCTTTTGTGGTGCTGGTGATTGAACCCAATGGCTCCACACTGAGCTGCACCCTTAGCCCTGTTTGCTGTTTTGATTTCGAGACTGGTCTTTCTAAAATGTCTAGGCTGAGGTCAAACTTGTTTGGTTGGTATTTTTACATCTTTGTTCATAAGTGAGATTGGCCCAATATATTTTTTTCTTGCTCTGAATTACTTGGACACTTTAGACTCAAGGTTATATTAGCCTTGCAAAATTAGTTAGGGTGTGCTCCTTGGCTTACTACTTCCTGAAAGAGTTTGTATAATATTGACTTTTTTCCCTCATTATATGGTTAATAGAATTTGCTGGTCAAGTCATCTGGGCCTGTAGTTCTTTCAGGGAAAGCTTTAAATTATGTATCCAATTTCCTTAATAGTTTGTATGAGGATTGCTTTTCTTTCTTTTGGTAAGTTGTATTTTTCTAGGAAGATTTTCTTGCTTCATTAAAAATTTGAAATTTATTGTTATAAAGTTATTCAGATTTTTTAATCTATTTAATCTTTTTAAAATTTGCAGGATTTGTAGCAATGTCCCTTTTTCATCTCTGACATTGTTTATTTATATCTTCTCTTTAAATGTATCTTACTAGTGTTTAACAATATTATAAATCTTTTCAGTGAACAGACATTTGAATATATTGAAAATCTCTGCATTTATTTACTTACATTTCATAAATTTATACACTTTTAAAATTTATTCTGCTTCACTTTTTCCTAGGTTCAATGTGTTGATCTTTCTTTGCTTTCTTGAAGTGAATGATAGCTTTTCTTCTTTACTAATATATGCATTAAAAATTATAAGGATTCTAAGAATTATGTTAGCTGCACCCAAAATTTTTTATATGTAGTATCTTTATTTTTATCTACTTCTAAATGCTCAGTACTTTCCATTGTGTTTCTTTTTTTATATACAAGATATTTAGACCCAAGTTCCTTAATTTTCAACCATTTGGAATATTTTCTGGGGTTTTTTTTTTTTTTACTTTTTTTTTTTAAATAAAAGGAGGAAAACATTAACAGACAGACAACCTTTTAAATAGCAAAAGAACAGTACAGACAATACAGAGTTACAATCGAAGTGGTAGGAAATTAACAATGTATTACGTATTGATATCTTCAAAGTGGTTTCTCACGAAAACAGATAGAGACAGGCAATGTTGATCAACCAAGGACTCACTGACAGTTTCTTCCAGCAAAGAAATAGAAGACAGTAGAACAACTATGTTAACTATCCTGTATATACATACATACAAAATTTCTCCTT